>NC_134551.1:41274775-41580801 GCF_025594145.1 Primulina tabacum
TGGGTGTGTGTAGGTGTCGGCTGAAAGGAATGAACAGATGAAGGTTGCCTCTCAGGATGAGTTATTGAACCAGATGCTCTTACACTCTGAGCTTGTTGTACCCCTTTCTGTGGACAGACCCTGGCGAAGTGTTCCTGTTGTCTACAGATATTGCAGCGACCCATCACACCGTGACACTGCTCTGTGGCATGTCTGCCTCCACAAGAACTGCAGTACCCACCTGTATATTCTGTACTCTGGCCAGGACCTCTCTGTCTGGATCCACTGTAGCTTGACGAACTGCTCCCTGATCTCTTGAACTGTTTTCCTTTCACTTTCAATTGGTCTTTCCTCCCGCTGCTACTACCACCGCTCTCAAATCTGGGAGGGGGTTGAACTGAGGGTTGTGGCGGTCTCGAAGTCGGAGCGACATTGGAAGTGCTTCGTTGCCTAAGCAATCTAGCTTCTCCCCCTTGGCACGGTTCAAGGCATCTGCAAAGTTTTTGGGTCTACCGATATTTACCAAGGTAAAGATATAAGGATTCAAGCCATTGATAAATTGATCTGCAATGGCCTCGTCATTTTCTTCCACGTGAGGAGCAAATCGAAGCAATGTCGAAAACTTTGCCACATATTCTTCGATGTTTAACTGTCCCTGTTTCAAATTGGCAAACTCAGAACCTTTATCTTTTCGGTAGGACACAGGAAAGAAGCGTTGATAAAACTCTGCTTTAAAAACTTTCCAAGTGATCTCTGTGCCACGATGCTCCAATGCTCTCTTCGTGGTAAGCCACCAGTTCTTTGCAACTTCTTGCAGTTGATGCCCAATAAGTTTAACTTGTCGCTCATCAGTGTAGTCAAGAGACTCAAATAGCATCTCGATGTCATCGAGCCAACTTTCACACTCAACTGAATTTTCTGTGCCCTTCAGTGTCGGTGGTCGGAATGATTGAAACCTCTTTAGCAAAGTCTCCATCAGTGTAGCGGTCACATTCATCGGATCATTGGATGTACTGCCCTGTTCTGGTGCCCGACCTGCTACTGGTTGCGGTACTCGTCGAGGAGGCATATTTGATTATCAAATGGATTAGTACACAATCTATACAATATGTCTCAGTCCTCCTCTGATCATATACCTCTGATCCAGAATCGGTTCTGATTCAGTCTTTGCAAATACATGCTGTAATCAACTCAGATAACAATACAACATGTAATAGGAAAAGCAATAAATCATGCTAGCACAATAAAAGCAATGAAGAAAATTTGATCTACCCCCGCTAACTCGCTTATTTCTCAATCTCAAGGATCTAACGCTCTGATACCACCTGTTGTGGGGACCCGGGCTCTAACTCAATTTTCTCTAGGATTAAGTGGATCTTTGCTAGAAAATGTGGGTCAAAATTTTGCTATTTAACAATATAAACAAGTGTATCTAAATCATACACAATACACTATACATAATGTTGTCATATTATTTAACTCAAAATATCATTCACTTGTTCGATTACAAGTATCCTACTAGTGTTTAGAATTTCGCTACATGTCTAGTAATAAACCACTAGTTCTTCTTCTCAGCCCGTAATCTCCACGCTAATCTCGATCTCTCATCTTTATCTCGACCCTGATCCTGTCCCACCTGTTGTCATGCACACATACAGACACAACAACAGTCGGAAACTCCGGTGAGAACAAATCTCAGTAAAAAACATGTATACATGCATATACACCATATAAATCATGAATATCCTACCATGAATAATAATCAATAGCAAAATGTCACATAGTCTATGAAACATAATCAATATAAGGCAAGCAACTGAAATCACACTCATATCTTTGACTCGACTCATATCTAAGTCTAGGGATCCCGGTGTGAATAAGACGTAACAAGTCTCCCACCTACTCTCCCAATCGTGGTGGCGGTACGTCTTATTCCTAGACTTCGGCCCTGTCTGTATCGAATATCTACCATCGGAGTCGATCTTCTCCTATGCATCGATACCACCGAACGTCTAGAAACTTGGCATATCTGCCAATGACACTCCTATCTCAATGCTTGTATATAAATCAATATAAAGCACAACATAACAAGGTATAGGAATCTAGTATGTGATTTGTGGGAAAACTCAAACCGGATCTGATTCGAGTTATATCTCCCCAATCAAACATTGAATTATACCTTTCGTTGTTCAGTCTTTGTCGATGTCGAGGTCTCGAGGTCGAAGCTTGTCAAAACCAATCTGAAATGACATATTCAATATGTATTTTATCAATCTCTAACTCAATTCAATACACTTACAGATCAATATTAAATCTCGGTACATTTCGACGGCATAACGGTGTAATCTCGCGATACCGGTCAACTCAAACCTCAATAATAAATAACAATAAATCATAATTCTCATCCTAACAAAATCTACTATGCTGAAATCTCTATATACCCAAGTCAAGACATGCTGGAACATGAAAAAGATCGCATATCATATACGTTCTTCAATCCGGTTACGAATATCATTTCACAATAATCATAAGAACACACAATAGTAATCAAAATCTGATTTCTGCAACATGTCAACCTCAAAACCTGCTGAAAGACAATAATACTTACATCCTTTCGAAACTAATGATACGAGGAGGACAAATATGAACTCGGATCGAAAATCGGATGGTTAGATTCTTCACAATCAAATGTCTAAGATGAAATGAAGTTTGGAGGAATTTCTGAATTTGCTCTCGGTCCTTGCTGCTGGAGAAGGAGATGAAGACAATTCATATATATATATTGCATGGTGAGGGGCAAATGGCTTATTCTTTGTTAAACACGTCGCACCGCGGGTGCGGTCACTCTGCACCGCGGGTGCGCTGAGCGTACTGGATCACTTCCATAATTTCAGAAGGCACAACCGCGGGTGCGGTGCTTTTTGTACCGCGGGTGCGGTGACTCTACTGTACCAACACCGCGGGTGCGGTAGCTTTTATGGCGCGGGTGCACTGTCTCTTTGCCACTAATCTAAATTTGCAACGTCGCTTCTCCATGTCTATTCTTCCATTCCCTTATTCATAATATGATATAACTCAAAAGTATCAAACTAAGATCTTGGGCATTACACGGGATTTCCATAGGCGTCGTAGGGTTACTCATAGGACTCTCCACACCAGGTTGGTGGAGTGATATCTCCCCAATTCTCGAACCCATGACCTCCTGGCATAAGTACATAGTTCAAAGAGACTTGGTACCAATTGAGCTAGTAGCCCAACTGGTACCAAGTCTCTTTGAACTATGTACTTATGCCAGGAGGTCATGGGTTCGAGAATTGGGGAGGTATCACTCCACCAACCTGGTGTGAAGAGTCCTATAAGTAACCCGTACGACGCCTATGGAAAGCCCGTGAGGGAAAATGCCCCTTTGAGGGAGCCCAAGATCGGGATAGCCTTGGGTCGATCGGGGCAGTGGGCTGTATGTGCGGTCCACTGGGCCTGTAATGGGTCGTTACACGGCTTCACGCGTTCAGTTATTATAATCAGTTGGTTCGAGCTTTGTCCTTCAGTTTGTCAAACGCCTAAACTTAGTTTCCAACAATTTCTCCTTTTCAGGTGTTTGACAAAACTAAGCAAATGATAACTGAACAACTTAACTCATTGTAGATAAGATAAGAATTCGATTAACTGAACTACTTTTTAGAGAATAATAATCTTCAAACAATAAAAACTGCTACTCAAAACAGTTAACTTCTAGCTGCTCTTCAACGAGATTCTGACTGCTTTTGCTGTTGATCTGGCTGAGCTTTAATCTCTTTCCCCTTTTTGTCAAATACATCCATCTTATTTGATAACCTCCGAACATCAATTGATAAGAGGCCGACAGTAGTGGACACGTTTGAGATTGCATTAAGCACCGTGGTTTGCAGCAAATCTATTTTCCTTGAGACAGACGTCTCCACAAAGTCAACTCGTTTGCTGATTGTGTCTTCGATTAGGGAGAGGCTCTCAACTAAGCCTCTATTCTTTTTAAGTTCTTCTATTGTAAGAGAGATAGAGGTCACAGCAGCTTGAATTTTCTTCAGCCTCTCTGAATTGAATTCAACTGAAGAGTCTAGTTTCAGAGAATGAGCAAGTTGAGTGCTTTGAATTTTCTTGATATCAACCATTTGTGACATGTAATTCTTGATGTCCTGAATCTCTTCAAGTACTAAATTCATGTCTGAGGTGAAAGGGGATCGATTTTAGGATTTCTAATGCGCAACGGAAGTTTCAAAATTTATTTTGAAGATGAAAAATTCGAACACCTCATACTAGATGTGTAGCAAATACAAAAACACCTTTGTCATACATAGGGTGTTGAGAAATAGTTACCTATCAACCTCTTGAGGTTGATTATGGCTCCAACTAAGGTGTAAACACCTTAGCTCTTGAATGAGTGAGTTGATCTACAAGCTTCCTCCTTTCCTTCAAAATCAAGCCCACCACTAACTAGCTAGAACCCTTCTTATTTTGCACTAGAAAAATGAGAAGATTTTTCAAAGATAAGAGAGTGTTTTCTTCAACAAATTGATGAACTAAATGAGAGAAAAAATTTGAGAGAATAATCCCCCTTATTTTCGGCCATCACACATATGTAGGAGGGAAGGGAAGACTTTTCTTGGTAGTGGGAAAAACTTAAACCCTTTTTGCATCCCAAGCCTTGATTATAGAAAAACTTGTCTCCCAACCTTTCACCTCCCATGCATGCAAATCTATTTAGGCTTGTAACAATTACAAGGCCCATGGACTTTTATTTTAAAATTTTCAAACACATTTGAGCCCATTTAAAGTTTACTTGATTTTACTCAAGCCCACTAGTTTAATAATTATTCCTAATTGGGCTCTACAAGGCCCAATATTGTTTAATTAATCCAACACTTGAATTAATTTAATTATTTGGACTCTACTAGGCCCACTAGTATTTAATTAATTCAACACTTGAATTAATTTAATTTAGTCCATAATAATGTTTATGAAAATCACAATTTTCAAATACATTATTTATTTGGCCAACTTTTAATTTTAGAACACATTCATAAATTAAAAAATACATTTCCCTCATAGAAGTCATACTTCTATTTTTCTTTACGCCTATAAACTCATTTATAAGCCGTTCAACACTTTGAACTATTTTACTTCTCAACGGGATCTAGAAAGTTGGTACTTGTGTGGCCCTCAATGGTTCATTGATACAACTAGCCGTGGGTTCACATCTCCATGTGATTCGGACTAAACATGTCCTTATACGAGCATACCCCAATTGCTCCATTCTTACTTATCAACTCCTTGATAACAAGAACGTCAGAACTCAAGTCTGATAGTACCCAACCAACCATGTTAAATGCCTAGCAGCATCGCTTACATGATTCCCAAGGTATCAAATGATAGTGCCTGCAAGAACCATTCAATTATGGTTAGCGTACAGTACGGTCCCTTCAAATCATATATCCCGACCGATTCGACAACCATTGGTTTATCGAGAGTTATCAGTGAATCGATACTATGTGTCATGTCATAGTTACATCGATGGTGTAATCTATGAAACCCCTTTCATAATTACCACCATACTCTGATCAGAGATTTCAACCTACATACACATGAGAACACATAGGATATCTATACCCGAAGGTAGGCGGTGAATCTCTGACTACAATGCATCGACTCCTATATGTTTCGACAGAACACCCAACCTTGCCACCTATTGACCCCATGAGAGTCGGTAAACAAGTCAAAGTATAATTCTAGCACATAGAGTCTCAATGTTGTCCCGGGTCATAAGGACTAATGGTGTACAACCATAAACTAGGACTTTTTCACTCGATAAGTAAGAACCACTTGGAAAGTCCTTTATGGAGGGTTGTTCAGTGCACTCTACCAGGAGCACCTTTCTGCATGCTCGGACATCACAATGTCCCCTACCAATGAAACATGGTACTCACATTGCAGATACTAGTCTCGAACTCGAGCGGCCTATATCCTTCTTAGTGACGGCTGAATCGACTAGGAACTGTTTAGAATATACAGTATTCCAAATATGAGTTTCATGATACTCATCATATGAGCATCTCATATTCTTTCTACTATTTGTATATTCAAGGGCTTTATCTATGCAACTAGCATGGGTATACAGATAAATATGTGCCAAAATAATAATTTCAAATATTATTAAAATAAAGACTGTTCATACATAGAGTTTCATTGTGAACACTCGGCCAACACTTGGCTCGATTGGCACCTACTCTAACAATCTCCCACTTGCACTAGAGCCAACTACCCATATGCTTCAAACCCATTGATTCGCGATGCTTCTCGAATAATGGTCCAGGTAAAGGCTTAGTTAGTGGATCAGCAACATTATCTGCGGAGCCGACTTTGTCAATCGTGACATCTTCTCTTTCCACGATCTCTCTGAGGATGTTGTACTTTCTCAATACGTGTTTGGACTTCTGATGAGACCTCGGCTCCTTTGCTTGAGCAATGGCTCCCGTGTTGTCACAAAACACCGGGACAGGAGCAACTCCATTAGGAATGACGCCCAACTCTTGGACGAAATTCCTTATCCAAACAGCCTCCTTTGCTGCAGCTGATGTAGCAATATATTCTGCCTCAGTGGTGGAATCCGCTGTATTGTCTTGCTTGGAACTCTTCCAAGAGACAGCAGCACCATTGAGCATGAATATGAACCTAGAGGTTGACTTCGAGTCATCGATATCGCTTTAGAAGCTAGAGTCGGTATAGCCTTCTAATTTCAGTTCTCCACCCCCATAGACCAAGAACAACTTATTGGTCCTTCTCAAATACTTGAGGATGTCTTTCACAGCTTTCCAGTGTGGAAGACCAGGGTTGGATTGATATCTACTCACTACACTTAGTGAAAAAGCCACGTCAGGACGTGTAGATATCATCACATACATGATGCTACCAATCGCAGATGCATACGGAATGCGTGTCATCGCCTCTATCTCTGCATCAGTATTGGGAGACATAGACTTGGATAGGGACACGCCATGACACATTGGTAGATGTCCTCTCTTGGACTCATCCATCGAGAACCTCTTCACGATGGTATCAATGTATGTGGACTGGGTGAGACCAAGCAATCTTTTTTATCTATCTCGATAGATCTGTATTCCCAATACAAAAGATGCTTCACCCAAGTTCCTCAGGATTCTTAGCAAAACCAAACTCTTTGATTACTATCGAATCTGAGGTTCCAACTCCTAGATGCCTGCTTTAGACCATAAATAGATCTTTGAAGTTTGCATACCATATGCTCACTTCCGATAGATGTAAACCTTCGGTTTGAGACATGTAAATCTCTTCCTTAATATCCCCATTAAGAAAGGCTGTCTTAACATCCATCTGCCATATCTCATAGTCATGCCATGCAGCTATGGCTAGCAAAATCCATATTGACTTGAACATTGCAACTGGAGAAAAGGTTTCCTCAAAGTCAACTCCTTGTCTTTGAGTATATCCTTTTGCCACCAATCGCGCCTTGAAGGTCAATACCTTCCCATCCGCCCCAAGTTTCCTCTTGTAAATCCATTTACACCCTATGGGAACAATTCCCTCAGGTGGATCCACAAGATTCCACACTTGGTTCGAATGCATGGAATTCATCTCAGATTCCATTGATTCAAGCCACTTGGATGAATCGGCATCAGATAACGCTTCCTTGAAGGTCCTTGGATCACATCCATGGTTAGGCTCATCATGGCCCTCTTCAAGAAGCAGACTATACCTCATAGGTGGTCTCGAGACTCTCTCGGATCTTCTAGGAGCTTGTATCTCCTCTCTTGGCTCTTCGGGTGTGGGTTCTATAACTGTGGGTGTCTCTCGAACCTCTTCGAGTTCTATCATCTCGCCTTTTCTATCCAATAGAAATTCATTTTTCAAAAAGGTTGCATTCCTAGAAACAAACACTTTTGTTTCTTGTGGATGATAGAAGTAGTATCCAACCGAATTCTTTGGATATCCCACAAAGTAACATAAAATGGATCGACTATCCAATTTATCTCCCACTACCTGCTTCACATAAGCAGGGCACCCCTATATTCTAAGATAAGAATATTTGGGCGGCTTACCCATCCATATCTCATATGGTGTCTTGTCAACTGCCTTTGAATGGACATTGTTCAACAACAGTGCCGCTGTCTCAAGCGGATATCCCCAAAATGATGGCGGCAACTCCGTGAACCCCATCATAGACCGAACCATGTCCATCAAAGTCCGGTTACGACGCTCCGAAACACCATTTACCTGTGGTGTAGCGGGAGGAGTCCACTGCGAGAGAATCCCATTCTCCCTAAGATACTCTTGGAACTCGGCACTCAAGTACTCACCACCTCGATCCGATCGAAGTGTCTTGATGCTTCGTCCCAACTGTTTCTCTACTTCACTTCTGAATTTTTTGAACCTTTCAAAGGCTTCAGACTTGTATTTCAAAAAATACACATACCCATACCTCGAAAAGTCATCGGTAAAGGTGATGAAGTTGGCATGTCCATGCTTAGTGGTGATGCTAAGCGGACCGCACACATCGGTATAGATCAAATCCAATAACCCTTTGGCTCGCTCCACATGGCCTTTAAAGGGAATCTTGGTCATCTTTCCTTTTAGACAAGATTCACAAGTTGTGAGAGCATTAATATCAGACATATCAAACATGCCCACTCCCACTAGCTTGTTCATCCTTCTTAGGGAAATATGTCCTAATCGAGCATGTCATAATTTTGCCAAATTTAGAGTATCTTGTTTGCGCTTTTTTGTTGTTGTTATAGCTTGGACATTGTTAAGTGGAATATCTTTCAATTTTAAGGTGTAGAGATCGTTTTCAAGTTCTCCAGTACCAATTAAACATTCATTCTTGTAAATATTGCAAACACATTTGCTAAATAAACAAGAAAATCCATCTTTATCAAGCATAGAAATGGAAATAATGTTTTTCACCAAGTCTGGTACAAACAAAACATCTCTCAAAACAAGCTTAAAATCATTGTTCAAATGCAAATAAACATCTCCTACGGCTTTGGCAGCAACCCTTGCTCCATTGCCCATCCTCAAGAAGGTCTCACCTTCCCTGAGCCTCCTACTTCTTCCCATCGCCTGCAAATCATTACAGAGATGTGAGCCACAGCCGGTATCCAATACCCAAGAAGTAGAGTTAATTGAAATGTTTACTTCAATATAGAACATACCGTTTCCAGAACTCTTCTAGGCAAGATATTCCCTGCAGTTATGCCTCCAATGTCCAGGCTTCTTGCAGTGATGACAGATGTCAACAGTCTTGTCAGCCTTCACTGGTGTGGCTGCCACAACGGGACCCGGAGTCTGCCTCTTCAAGGGCACGTTCTTCTTGGGACGTTGGAAAGAACGCTTCTCTCCCTTCCTAGGTGGACCGGTTTTCGTACCAGAGGAAGAGCCCACAAAAAGAACCGGCTTCTCTTTCTTGATGGTGGACTCAAAAGTCACAAGCATATTCACCAACTCCTCAAGGGTCGGCTCCATCTTGTTCATGTTGAAGTTCACCACAAAAGGATCAAATGAGCTAGGCAGCGATAAAAGAAACACATCGGTGGTCAACTCCGAAGGCAATATCAAATCCATGCCAACGAGCCCAATCATCTTCAGGCCATGCTCATGGACCGAGGCCCCATCTCGCATGCGCATAGTGATCACCTCCTTGACGGTAGCATGCCTAAGAGACCGAGTCTGCTCACCAAAGAGCTCCTTGAGGTGCATATGAATGTTAGCAGCATTCTTTGCATCCTCAAAACGCCTCTGCAGCTCATCATTCATAGAAGCCTGCATATAACACCTGGCCTTCAAGTCATGGTCACACCAATCCTTGTAGGTCTGCAATTCCTCAGGAGTGCAGCTAGTCGGAGCCTCAACAGGGGGCGACTCAGTCAGTGTATATGCAATCTTTTCCGAGTTCAAGACGATCTTTAGGTTTCTTAGCCAAGTGAGGTAATTAGGTCCAGTTAACACATGTTTTTCGAGTATTGCGGATAGCGGATTGCGAATCGAAGACATTGTCAAATTTTGTACTGAAAAGTAAAACAGATAAATGTTAATGACTATTTTAAAATATTTAGTAAGATATAAAGTATGGACTTTTACTTTATAAATTTTCGCTCCCACTGTTTTGACATTTTCACTACCCTCTAGTGAAAACGGGAAACTCCTTTCCTCAGTAGGTATGTAAGGTCCAATTAGCGAATTATGATCCCGAATAATATCAGCCAATCACAATTCCTAAAAGGTAGTTTCCAATTGCATCACAATGCAACCATCTACATAAACTTTTGTCTCACGTTTGATTAGGACCCAATAATATGACGTCGTTCATCTTCACGTGTCAAGCCTTACCCATCGATGTTGAACCTTAATGGACGGTCGCCATGAGTTCCCCCAATAATATGAGACGAAATCATGGGAGTTCCACGTAGTTCACATCACCATGTCAATGGATGTCACAGCTTTCCGGCACCCAGGGCCCCCCCAATAATATGAGCCGAGTTTTATAATTCCCCTTTTTGGGCTTGATATTAATTTTGAATCTTATTCAAAATGAGGTTTTTAATTTTGAAAGGTCTCATCATTAATTTTATTTAAAAACTCGCCATGTTTGATCGTATGTTTGCCGGATTCATGCAACTTTGTTATTATCATAATAATAACGCACATACTCATTATTTATAACATATCATGCATATATTATAAACAGTAAACAAAACAAAGATGATCAATCGCCCCAAAACTAATGGCCAGTGTGAGCTAAACACGGGCCTAGGTCCAATCCTAGGAAAATGCAAGCGATGCAAATGCAACTATTACATTAGCTTCCAATATTTACATGTCTTCGATCTTCATAATCATCATGGCCACCATCTTCCAATCTTGATCATCCACTATACTAATATTTACAAATAAATATCCATGGCAAATAGGGATACATCTTATGGGGGTGGGAACGGGCCATAAACCAAGCTCACTTTATAAATTGATAATTATTACAATCATTCAACACAAAATATCCTAGCATACACCCAGCAAATTGGTCTTGGGCTTATGATCATCCTTCATGCATAATATCACATATCATACACCATCAATTAATTATCACAATAATTAATTGATCCAATATTATATATCTTGATCCAATCACTAACCGCCACGATTATAAACTAAATTAACAAAGTATACAAACACCTTTGTCTACTTTCTAATTAATTTATTTATAACCGAATTTCTTGTAAATCACCATTTACTATAAATAACTAAAGTTCAACTTCAATTATTTATTTCATGAGAAAATATTTGCAACTTTTGTAATTTTAAACTTAAGGGCCCAAAAACACATTTTTCACCAAAAACATTTTGGCTCAATTAAAATTCACAAATATGTTAGCCATCCAATGACCCAACAACTCAAGGCCCATGACACTTTGATATTTCAAAACACCTTTTGAAAACCCTAGTCGTCATCGCCGTCGCCGGAGCTCTGTCGCCGGATTCCGGCCAACATGCAAAATTTTTATTTTTATTTTTATTTTTTTTTATTTTTCAAGGGGGGGATTAGGGCAGCTTCTCGGGCTGCCCTTGCTACCCAAAATGGGCAGCCCCTCGGGCAGCCCGAGCTGCCCGAAAACCCCTTTGTTTTGGCCTTGATTTTGTAGCAAAAATTTCATCTCATGCGGTTAGAAATCGACCTCAATATAATATTATGTACATGCTACAAAAGCTAGTACACTTAGCTCTGATACCACTGGAAAAGGGATCGGTTTTAGGTGTTCTAATGTGCAACGGAAGTTTCAAAATTTATTTTGAAGATGAAAAATTCGAACACCTTATACTAGATGTGTAGCAAATACAAAAACACCTTTGTCATACATAGGGTGTTGAGAAATAGTTACCTATCAACCTCTTGAGGTTGATGATGGATCCAACTAAGGTGTAAACACCTTAGCTCTTGAATGGATGAGTTGATCTACAAGCTTCCTCCTTTCCTTCAAAATCAAGCCCACCACTAACTAGCTAGAATCCTTCTTATTTTGCATTAGAAAAGTAAGAAGATTTTTTAAAGAGAAGGAAGTGTTTTCTCCAACAAATTGAAGAACAAAATGAGAGAAAAAATTTGAGAGAATAATCCCCCTTAGTTTCGGCCATCACACATATGTAGGAGGGAAGGGAAGACCTTTCTTGGTAGTGGGAAAAACTTAAACCCTTTTTGCATCCCAAGCCTTGATTATAGAAAAACTTGTCTCCCAACCTTTCACCTCCCATGCATACAAATCTATTTAGGCTTGTAACAATTACAAGGCCCATGGACTTTTATTTTAAATTTCTTAAACACATTTGAGCCCATTTAAAGTTTACTTGATTTTACTCAAGCCCACTAGTTTAATAATTATTTCTAATTGGGCTCTACAAAGCCCAATATTGTTTAATTAATCCAACACTTGAATTAATTTAATTATTTGGACTCTACTAGACCCACTAGTATTTAATTAATTCAACACTTGAATTAATTTAATTTAGTTATAATAATGTTTATGAAAATCACAATTTTCAAATACATTATTTACTTGGCCAAATTTTAATTTAGGAACACATTCATAAATTAAAAGTTACATTTCTCTCATAGAAGTCATACTTCTATTTTTCTTTACGCCTATAAAATCATTTATAAGCCGTTCAACACTTTGAACTATTTTACTTCTCAACGGGATCTAGAAAGCTAGTACTTGTGTGGCCCTCAATGGTTCATTGATACAACTAGCCGTGGGTTCACATCTCCTTGTGATTAGGACTAAACATGTCCTTATATGAGCATACCCCAATTGCTCCATTCTTACTTATCAACTCCTTGATAACAAGAACGTCAGAACTCAAGTCTGATAGTACCCAACCAACCATGTTAAACGCCTAGCAGCATCGCTTACATGATTCTCTAGGTATCAAATGATAGTGCCTGCAAGAACCATTCAATTATGGTTAGCGTACAGTACGGTCCCTTCAACTCATATATCCCGACCGATTCGACAACCATTGGTTTATCGAGAGTTGTCAATGAATCGATACTATGTGTCATGTCGTAGTTGCATCATGGTGTAATCTATGAAACCCCTTTCATAATTACCACCATAATATGATCAAAGATTTCAACCTACATACACATGAGAACACATAGGATATCCATACCCGAAGGTAAGCGGTGAATCCCCGACTACATTGCATCGACTCCTATATATTTCGACAGAACACCCAACCTTGCCACCTGATGACCCCATGAGAGTCGGTAAACAAGTCAAAGTATAATTCTAGCACATAGAGTCTCAATGTTGTCCCGGGTCATAAGGACTAATGGTGTACAACCATAAACTAGGTCTTTTCCACTCGATAAGTAAGAACCACTTGGAAAGTCCTTTATGGAGGGTTGTTCAGTGCACTCTACCAAGAGCACCTATCTGCATGCTCGGACATCACAATGTCCCCTACAATTGAAACATGGTACTCACATCGCAGATACTAGTCTCGAACTCGAGCAGCCTATATCCTTCTTAGTGGCGGCTGAATCGACTAGGAACTGTTTAGAATATACAGTATTCCAAATATGAGTTTCATGATACTCATCATATGAGCATCTCATATTCTTTCTACTATTTATATATTAAAGTGCTTTATCTATGCAACAAGCATGGGTATACAGGTAAAGATGTGCGAAAATAATAATTTCAAATATTATTAAAATAAAGACTGTTCATACATAGAGTTTCATTGTGAACACTCGGCCAACACTTGGCTCGACGGGCACCTACTCTAACATGAGGATGGATGATGAGATATAGGTTCAGTTATCCTTGGTTCCTGTTCCCTGGTAGTTTGATCAAAGACCACCATAGTCCTGTTAGATACTACCGTTTCAGCATGTATCAGCTCTGGAACTTCTTGCATACTGGCTTCTTCTTGAGTAGGAGGAGATGAAGAGTGATTCGGAGCAGTAAAGGAACTATCATGCTGATTAAGTTGATGATCTGTGGGAGTTTCAGTTGAAGGGTCACTGACTGGTGCTTCTGATTGTTCGTCAACTGAAACTTGTTGCGGCTCGTCAGTTGGAAAATTTTCAATAGCATGCAACTGAGCCTCCACAGTGTCAACAGTTTCTTGATTTGTCACAATAGGTGATCGAATGGGCACAACAGTTTGAACATTTTGTTCAGCAGAGACAGAAAGCTGAACTGGTTCCACTAAGTAACAGTCTGATGTGTACTACTGTCGGTTGAATGCCTTTTCCCGATAAATGATGACGTGTTCAGCTGAAAAATCAGCTGCTGAGCAATAGCCGGTAAGGTTTACAACTGCTATTAGTTGAATGCTCGTTCAGTTGCGTAAATCAGTTGCGTAGTTCAGTTGCTGCTTCACGCGTTCAGTTATTATAATCAGTTGGTTCGAGCTTTGTCCTTCAGTTTGTCAAACGCCGAAACTTAGTTTCCAACAATTTTTCCTTTTCAGGTGTTCGACAAAACTAAGCAAATATTAACTGAACAACTTAACTCATTGTAGATAAGATAAAAATTCGATTAACTGAACTTCTTTTTAGAGAATAATAATCTTCAAACAATAAAAACTGCTCCTCAAAACAGTTAACTTCTAGCTGCTCTTCAACGAGATTCTGACTGCTTTTACTGTAAATCTGGCTGAGCTTTAATCTCTTTCCATTTTTTGTCAAATACATCCATCTTATTTGATAACCACCGAACATCAACTGATAAGAAGCCGACAGTAGTGGACACGTTTGAGATTGCATTAAGCACCGTGGTTTGCAGCAAATCTATTATCCTTGAGATAGACGTCTCCACAAAGTCAACTCGTTTGCTGATTGTGTCTTCGAGTAGGGAGAGACTCTCAAATAAGCCTCTATTCTTTTTAAGTTCTTCTATTGTAAGAGAGATAGAGGTCACAGCAGCTTGAATTTTCTTCAGCCTCTCTGAATTGAATTCAACTGAGGAGTCTAATTTCAGAGAATGAGCAAGTTGAGTGATTTGAATTTTCTTGATATCAACCATCATCTGTGACATGTGATTCTGGATGTCCTGAATCTCTTCAATTACTAAATCCATATCTGAGGATGGATGAGGAGATACAGGTTCAGTCATCCTTGGTTCCTGTTCCCTGGTAGTTTGATCAAAGACCACCATAGTCCTGTTAGATACTACCGTTTCAGCATGTATCAGCTCTGGAACGTCTTGCATACTGGCTTCTTCTTGAATAGGAGGAGATGAAGAGTGATTCGGAGCAGCAAAGGAACTGTCCTGCTGATTAAGTTGATGATCTGTGGGAGTTTCAGTTGGACGGTCAGTGACTGGTGCTTCTCAATTGCATGCAACTGAGCCTCAACAGTGTCATCTTGATTTGTCACAATAGGTGATCTAATGGGCACATCAGTTTGAACATTTTGTTCAGCAGAGACAGAAGGCTGAACTGGTTCCACTAAGTAACAGTCTGATGTGTACTACTGTTGGTTGAATGTCTTTTCCCAATAGCTGATGACGTGTTCTGCTGATGAATCAGCTGCTAAGCAATAGCTGGTAAGGTTTACAACTGCTATTAGTTGAATGCTCATTCAGTTGCGTAAATAAGTTGCATAGTTCAGTTGCGGTTTCACGCGTTCAGTTATTATAATCAGTTGGTTCGAGCTTTGTCCTTCAGTTTGTCAAACGCCGAAACTTAGTTTCCAACAATTTCCCCTTTTCATGTGCTTGACAAAACTAAGCAAATAATAACTGAACAACTTAAATCATTGTAGATAAGATAAGAATTCGATTAACTGAACTCATTTTTACAGAATAATAATCTTCAAACAATAAAAACTGCTACTCAAAACAGTTAACTTCTGGCTGCTCTTCAACGAGATTCTGACTGCTTTTGCTGTTGATCTGGCTGAGCTTTAATCTCTTTCCACTTTTTTGTCAAATACATCCATCTTATTTGATAACCTCCGAACATCAACTGATAAGAGGCCGACAGTAGTGGACACGTTTGAGATTGCATTAAGCATCGTGGTTTGCAGCAAATCTATTTTCCTTGAGACAGACGTTTCCACAAAGTCAACTGTAAGGCCCGAGAATTGGATTATCATAATCAGACTTGTTTTGTTGATAATTAAAGGGATTATAGACGTATTGTATCGGACCGTAAGAGACGGAAAGTAGATGCAATTTTTGGTGTGAGATGAGCTCGGCGCATATGCGCCACCGGTCCGGCGCATATGCGCGACATTTCCAGAAACATTGGCGCACATGCGCGAGTAGATACGCGCATATGCGTGAAATTTCCAGAAACATTGGCGCACATGCGCGAGTAGATACGCGCATATGCGCGACACGTCCAGAATCTTTGGCGCATATGCGCGAGATGAAGCGCGCATATGCGCGAGGAGTTAAGATTGACATTGCCGAGACCAGTAGGTCTCGCGCATATGCGCGGGTGATGTCGCGCATATGCGCGAAACGTGTAATCCAAAGAATGAGCCATGTGTTCTTGCCATGCATATATAAAGTGTAACCTTTCATTTCAGTGGAAAAAAAACATGAGGAATCCACTGAGAGAACTCTTAGAATACTTCAAGTTTCTTCAAGGCTTTGAAGTAAGATTTCTCAAGATTTAGTCATCCGATTTGTATTCCGAGTTGAGATTATTGTTCCTCTCATCAAAGGCTTCAAGGGGATGTTAGTTTCATTCATTTCCGGCATGATTTGAAATATTGATGTTGGGGAAAGCTTGATATGATAGAGATTATGTGTTCATATGATTGTAGTGATTATAGATTCGAAACCGGATCGAAGAAATGATGTCGTATGCGTGTACTACGATTTTCAGCATGTATTATGATTAAGAATATGCAGATTTTGAGAGTATGATATATATATGGTGTTGATTATTGATTGTTGAAAGTTGATATTGATATGTGAGTTGATCGGTAGCAAGAAACTACGTCGTTATGTCGTCGAAATATACCGAGATAGAATATTGTTATGAACATGTATTAGTTTGAGTTGTGGATTGATATTGTGCATATCAACATTGTCATTTCAGAGTTAGATTGACAGATTTGATACCGACTTCGAGACTGCGATTTACTTCAACGACAAGAAGGTATAATTCATGTTTGTTTGGGGAAGACACAACTCAAATGAGATTCAATTTGAGTTTCCCAAAAAAATCACATACTTGTTCTATTTGTACTTTATATTGATTTATATATATGTACTGAGATAGGAGTGTCATTGGTAGATACGCCAATTTTCTAAACGTTCGGTGATATCGATGCTTCGGATCAGATTCACTCCGATTGTAGATTTCGATACAGACCAGACCGAAGTTTAGGAATAAGATGTAACGCCACCACGATTGGGAGAGTAGGTGGGAGACCTGTTACATCTTATTCACACCGGGATCCCTAGACTTAGATACGAGTCGAGTTAAAGAGTAAGAGTCAGATTGTTTTATCTGTATTCACTAATGAGTCATAATTACTAATTACGTGTTATGATTTGTATGAAACTGCATGACATGCATGTACACATGTTTTATACTGGGATTTATTCTCACCGGAGTTTCCGGCTGTTGTTGTGTCTGTATGAGTGCATAACAACAGGTAGGGCAGGATCTGGGTCGCAGCAGAGATGAGAGATGGATATAGCGTGGTGATCACGGGCATAGCAGATGTACTAGTAGTTGTACTTTTGTCACGTACTGTATTTGAATACTGGTTTGTTGAATATGTACTAGACAAGACATGTATATTAAGTTTGTAGAAATAAAATAAATGAAGACCTTGTGCATGTTTATATACATTTGAATTAATGTTAAAAGCAAAAATTTGACCTACATTTTCTTGCAAGGATCCAACTAATCCCAAAAAGAATCGAGTTAGAGCCCAGGTCCCCACAACAGGTGGTATCAGAGCAGTAGGTTCTGTAGACTGAGATAGAATAGAATGAGTGGGGTAGATCGAGTCTTCTTCCTTGCTTTTAATGTGCTAGCATGATTTATTGCTTTCCCTATTACATGTTGTATTGTTATCTGAATTTATTTACAACATGTGCTTGTAAAGACTGAATCAGAACCGATTCTGGATCAGAGGTATATGATCAGAGGAGGGCTGAGACAGATTATATAGATTGTGTACTAATCTTTTGATAATCAGATATGCCGCCTAGAAGAATACCACAACCAGCTGCAGGTCAAGTGCCAGAACAGGGTAGTATGTCAGGTGCTCAGATGGATGTGACAGCTACACCTATGGAGACGTTATTAAAGAGGTTTCAGTCATTCCATCCACCTACCTTGAAGGGCACGGAGACTGCAGTGAATTGTGAGAGCTGGTTAGACGATATAGAGATGTTGTTTGAATCTCTTGCCTATACAGATGAACGAAGAGTGAAGTTGATTGGGCATCAGTTACAAGAAGTGGCCAAGAGTTGGTGGCTTACCACGAAACGAGCATTGGAGCATAGAGGTATTGATATTACTTGGAAGGTATTCAAGGATGAATTTTATCAACGTTTCTTTCCAGTCTCCTATCAAAAAGACAAAGGGGCCGAATTTGCCAACTTGAGACAGGGCAGTGGAACATAGAAGAGTATGTTGCCAAGTTTTCTTCCTTGCTTCGATTTGTGCCACACGTGGCAGGAAATGATGAAGCGGTCGCCGATCAATTCATCAATTGTTTAAACCCTGATATTTTTACTTTGGTGAACACGGGACGACCCAATACCTTTTCTGATGCACTGAACAGAGCAAAAGGATCAGAGGCTAGCTTGATCAGGCAGCGAGGAGCTTCTTATAGTGCTCAGAATCAGAGACCGCCACAGCCCGCCGCACAGTTTCCATCACCTCCTCCTCGATTTGATAGTGGAAGCAGTAGTAGTGGCAAGAAAGATTCGTTGAAAGCTAAAGGCAAGCAGTTCAAGAGAGCAGGGAGCAATTCGTCAAGCTCCAATGGGTCACGACAGAGAGGTCCTGGCCAGAGTACAGATTTTTCAGCTGTGTATTGTAGTTCTTGCGGAGGCCGACATGCCATAGAGCAGTGTCAGGGAGTGATGGGCAGATGCAACATATGTAGGCAACAGGGACATTTCGCCAAAGTCTGTCCACAGAGAAGTGCACAGAAATTCCAAGGTGCAGGGTCATCTGCATCAGTGACTCAGCCTGAGAGGCAAGCTTCGTCTGTCCATTTCTTCCAGCCCATTCATACACAGTCCCAGCCTAGAGCCAGAGGTGGCCAGACAGTGAGCCAACCTCCCAGACAACAGGCTCAGGTGTTCGCATTGACGGAGGAGCAGGCCCAAGATGCACCAGACGATGTGATTGCAGGTAACTGTTTTCTTTGTGGTTATCCTGCCTATGTATTGATAGATACAGGTGCATCACATACATTCATATCAGAACATTTTGCATTGATACATGCATTGCCTGTCGAGTCATTGTCTGCTGTAGTGTCTATTTCTTCTCCGTTGGGAAGTGGTTTGATATCTGTGACATCAGTTAGACATTGTATACTACAGTTTGAGGGACATGAGATTGATTTAGACTGTGTTGTACTTGGCTTATCTGATTTTTATTGTATTTTCGGGATTGACATGTTAACCAAGTACAGAGCTACCGTAGACTGTTTTCATAAGATTGTCAGATTCAGACCTGAAATGACAGAAGAATGGAAATTCTACGGTAAGGGTTCCAGATCTCGGATTCCCTTAGTATCTGCTTTGACTATGAATAGATTGCTGCAGAAAGGAGCAGAGGGGTTCCTTATTTATTCTGTAGACCTACAGAAATCAAGCCCGGCATTGGCAGATTTGCCAATAGTACGGGAGTTTACAGATGTATTTCAAGATGAGATCCCAGAGTTACCCCCAGCCCGAGAGGTAGATTTCAGTATTGATCTTTTTCCAGGTACCGTTCCTATATCTCGAGCTCCGTATAGGATGGCGTCGATAGAGTTGAAAGAATTGAAAGCACAGTTAGAATATCTTCTAACCAAGGGATATATCAGACCCAGTGTATCTCCTTGGGGTGCTCCAGTGCTATTCGTGCGCAAGAAAGATGGTTCCATGAGATTATGCATCGATTACCGGCAACTGAATAAAGCAACGGTGAAGAATAAATATCCATTGCCGCGTATTGACGATTTATTTGATCAGTTACAGGGATCATCTGTCTATTCCAAGATTGATTTGCGATCGGGATATCACCAACTGAGAGTTAGAGATGTTGACATACCGAAGACAGCATTCCAAACCAGGTATGGACATTATGAGTATGTTGTCATGCCTTTTGGTTTAACGAATGCTCCAGCGGTGTTTATGGGATTGATGAACCGTGTCTTTCAGAGGTATTTGGATGAGTTTGTGATTGTTTTTATTGATGATATCTTGGTTTATTCTAAGAATCTGAATGAACATGCCAATCATTTGAGAATTGTGTTGCAAACGTTGAGAAATGAAAGATTATTTGCTAAACTGTCAAAGTGTGAGTTTTGGCTGAGACAGGTTGTCTTCTTGGGTCATATCATATCTGGAGACGGTATTTCTGTAGATCCGAGTAAAGTTGAAGATGTGATCAGTTGGCCGAGACCGATCTCTGTACCAGAGATACGCAGTTTCATGGTTCTGGCAGGGTACTATCGACGATTCATCAAAGATTTCTCCAGCATTGCAAAGCCGATTACCCAGTTGACACAGAAGAATGCTCCGTTTGTATGGTCTGAGGAGTGTGAGTCTAGCTTTCTAGAGTTGAAGAAGAGGCTGACCAGTGCACCTGTCTTGATGATTCCTTCAGGTACTGGCGATTTCGTTGTATATTGTGATGCATCTCACAGAGGGCTAGGATGTGTTCTTATGCAGCGAGGTCATGTGATTGCGTATGCCTCAAGACAACTGAAGCCACACGAGATTCGATACCCAATTCATGATCTTGAATTGGCGGCTATTGTTTTTGCATTGAAGATTTGGCGTCATTATCTTTATGGCGAAAAATTTGAGATCTACTCTGATCACAAGAGCCTAAAATATTTGTTTTCTCAGTCAGATTGCATGGTGTGCCGAAGTCTATCGTATCAGATCGTGATCCACGATTCACTTCAAACTTTTGGCACAGTTTGCAGCAGGCTTTAGGTACGACATTGCACCTGAGTACTGCCTATCATCCCCAGACAGATGGACAGTCAGAGCGGACTATCCAGACTTTAGAGGACATGTTGAGAGCTGTAGTGCTAGATTTCGGCACTAGTTGGCGAGATTCACTGCCACTTTGTGAATTCTCGTACAACAACAGCTATCAGACAAGCATTGAGATGGCTCCGTTTGAAGCCTTGTATGGCAAGAAGTGCAGATCTCCGTTGTACTGGGATGATATATCTGAGGTACCAGAACTTGGGCCTGTTATGATTCGTGAAATGACTGAGAAGGTAAAGATAATCCAAAATAGAATGAAGACGGCACAGGATAGACAAGCCAAGTATGCCAATATCAGACGTAGACCGTTAGTATTTGAACAAGGAGACAGAGTGTTTTTGAAGATTTTTCCTTTCAAAGGCATTGTCAGATTTGGCAAGCGAGGAAAATTGTCTCCTAGATACATCGGTCCTTACGAGATTCTTGAGAAGATTGGCGATCGAGCATATCGACTGGCTTTTCCTCCTTCTTTATCTGGGATACATGACGTTTTTCATGTATCGATGTTGCGTAGATATATGCCAGATATTTATCATGTCATTCAGCCTGACGAAGCTGAGCTTGATCAGACGTTGAGTTATGTTGAGCAACCTATACAGATTCTTGATCAGAAAGAGAAGCAGCTCAGGATAAAATTATTCCACTTGTAAAAGTCCAGTGGAGTCGTCATGGCATCGAGGAAGCGACGTGGGAGACAGAAGCAGATATGAAACAGAGATATCCCGAGCTATTTCTATGACGTGAGTATTTATTCAGTTTTAATTATATTGCATCTTGTATATACTTCGATTGATTGAAGTCGATTTCGAGGACGAAATCATTTCTTAGAGGGGGAGAAATGTAAGGCCCGAGAATTGGATTATCATAATCAGACTTGTTTCGTTGATAATTAAAGGGATTGTAGACGTATTGTATCGGACCGGAAGAGACGGAAAAGTAGATGCAATTTTTGGTGTGAGATGAGCTTGGCGCATATGCGCCACCAATCCGGCGCATATGCGCGACATTTCCAGAAACATTGGCGCACATGCGCGAGTAGATACGCGCATATGCGCGACACGTCCAGAATCTTTGGCGCATATGCGCGAGATGAAGCGCGCATATGCGCGAGGAGTTAAGATTGACATTGCCGAGACCAGTAGGTCTCGCGCATATGCGCGGGTGATGTCGCGCATATGCGCGAGACGTGTAATCCAAAGAATGAGCCATGTGTTCTTGCCATGCAAATATAAAGTGAACCTTTCATTTCAGTGAAAAAAAACTCGAGGAATCCACCGAGAGAACTCTGAGAATACTTCAAGTTTCTTCAAGGCTTTGAAGTAAGATTTCTCAAGATTTAGTCATCCGATTTGTATTCCGAGTTGAGATTATTGTTCCTCTCATCAAAGGCTTCAAGGGGATGTAAGTTTCATTCATTTCCGGCATGATTTGAAATATTGATGTTGGGGAAAGCTTGATATGATAGAGATTATGTGTTCATATGATTCTAGTGATTATAGATTCGAAACCGGATCGAAGAAATGAGGTCGTATTCGTGTACTACGATTTTCAGCATGTATTATGATTAAGAATATGCAGATTTTGAGAGTATGATATATATATGGTGTTGATTATTGATTGTTGAAAGTTGATATTGATATGTGAGTTGATCGGTAGCAAGAAACTACGTCGTTATGCCGTTGAAATATACCGAGATAGAATATTGTTATGAACATGTATTAGTTTGAGTTGTGGATTGATATTGTGCATCTCAACATTGTCATTTCAGAGTTAGATTGACAGATTTGATACCGACTTTGAGACTGCGATTTACTTCAACGACAAGAAGGTATAATTCATGTTTGTTTGGGGAAGACACAACTCAAATGAGATTCAATTTGAGTTTCCCAACAAAATCACATACTTGTTCTATTTGTACTTTATATTGATTTATATATATGTACTGAGATAGGAGTGTCATTGGTAGATACGCCAATTTTCTAAACGTTCGGTGATATCGATGCTTCGGATCAGATTCACTCCGATTGTAGATTTCGATACAGACCAGACCGAAGTTTAGGAATAAGATGTAACTCCACCACGATTGGGAGAGTAGGTGGGAGACCTGTTACATCTTATTCACACCGGGATCCCTAGACTTAGATACGAGTCGAGTTAAAGAGTAAGAGTCAGATTGTTTTATCTGTATTCACTAATGAGTCATAAATACTGATTACGTGTTATGATTTGTATGAAACTGCATGACATGCATGTACACATGTTTTATACTGGGATTTATTCTCACCGGAGTTTCCGGCTGTTGTTGTGTCTGTATGAGTGCATAACAACAGGTAGGGCAGGATCTGGGTCGCAGCAGAGATGAGAGATGGATATAGCTTGGTGATCACGGGCATAGCAGATGTACTAGTAGTTGTACTTTTGTCACGTACTGTATTTGAATACTGGTTTGTTGAATATGTACTAGACAAGACATGTATATTATGTTTGTAGAAATAAAATAAATGAAGACCTTGTGCGTGTTTATATACATTTGAATTATTGTTAAAAGCAAAAATTTGACCCACATTTTCTTGCAAGGATCCAACTAATCCCAAAAAGAATCGAGTTAGAGCCCGGGTCCCCACATCAACTCGTTTTCTGATTGTGTATTCGATTAGGGAGAGACTCTAAACTAAGCCTCTATTCTTTTTATGTTCTTCTATTGTAAGAGAGATAGAGGTCACATCAGCTTGAATTTTCTTTAGCCTCTATGAATTGAATTCAACTGAAGAGTCTAGTTTCAGAGAATGTGCAAGTTGAGTGATTTGAATTTTCTTGATATCAACCATCATCTGTGACATATGATTCTGGATGTCCTGAATCACTTCAAGTACTAAATCCATGTCTGAGGTTGGATGAGGAGATACAGTTTCAGTCATCCTTGGTTCTTGTTCCCTGGTAGTTTGATCAAAGACCACCATAGTCCTGTTAGATACTACCGTTTCAGCATGTATCAGCTCTGGAACGTCTTGCATACTAGCTTCTTCTTGAATAGGAGGAGATGAAGAGTGATTCGGGCCAGCAAAGGAACTGTCCTGCTGAATAAGTTGATGATCTGTGGGAGTTTCAGTTGGAGGGTCAGTGACTGGTGCTTCTGATTGTTGGTCAACTGAAACTTGTAACGGCTCGTCAGTTGGAAAATTTTCAATAGCATGCAAGCTGAACTGGTTCCACTAAGTAACAGCCTGATGTGTACTACTGTCGGTTGAATGTCTTTTCCCGGTAACTGATGATGTGTTCAGCTGAAAAATCAGCTGCTGAGCAATAGCTGGTAAGGTTTACAACTGCTATTAGTTGACTGCTCGTTCAGTTGCGTAAATCAGTTGCGTAGTTTAGTTCCGGCTTCACGCGTTCAGTTATTATAATCAGTTGGTTCGAGCTTTGTCCTTCAGTTTGTCAAACACCGAAACTTAGTTTCCAACAATTTCCCCTTTTCAGGTGTTTGACAAAACTAAGCAAATAATAACTGAACAACTTAACTCATTGTAGATAAGATAAGAATTTGATTAACTGAACTTCCTTTTAGAGAATAATAATCTTCAAACAATAAAAACTGCTACTCAAAACAGTTAACTTCTGGCTGCTCTTCAACGAGATTCTGACTGCTTTTGTTGTTGATCTGGCTGAGTTTTAATCTCTTTCCCCTTTTTGTCAAATACATCCATCTTATTTGATAACCTCCGAACATCAACTGATAAGAGGCCGACAGTAGTGGACACGTTTGAGATTGCATTAAGCTCCGTGGTTTGCAGCAAATCTATTTTCCTTGAGACAGACGTCTCCACAAAGTCAACTCGTTTGCTGATTGTGTCTTCGAGTAGGGAGAGACTCTCAAATAAGCCTCTATTCTTTTTAAGTTCTTCTATTGTAAGAGAGATAGAGGTCACAGCAGCTTGAATTTTCTTTAGCCTCTCTGAATTGAATTCAACTGAAGAGTCTAGTTTCAGAGAATGAGCAAGTTGAGTGCTTTGAATTTTCTTATTATCAACCATCATCTGTGACATGTGATTCTGGATGTCCTGAATCTCTTCAAGTACTAAATCCATGTCTGAGGATGGATGAGGAGATACAGGTTCAGTCATCCTTGGTTCCTGTTCCCTGGTAGTTTGATCAAAGACCACCATAGTCCTGTTAGATACTACCATTTCAGCATGTATCAGCTCTGGAACGTCTTGCATACTGGCTTCTTCTTAAATAGGAGGAGATGAGAGTGATTCGGAGCAGCAAACGAACTGTCCTGCTGATTAAGTTGATGATCTGTGGGAGTTTCAGTTGGAGGGTCAGTGACTGGAGCTTCTGATTGTTGGTCAATTGAAACTTGTTGCGGCTCGTCAATTGGAAAATTTTCAATAGCATGCAACTGAGCCTCCACAGTGTCAACAGTTTCTTGATTTGTCACAACAGGTGATCGAATGGGCACATCAGTTTGAACATTTTGTGCATCAGAGACAGAAGGCTGAACTGGTTCCTCAGTGAAAGAAATAGGAGCATGTGTAGCTACTTGATCTATTGGGAGATCAACTGATTCAGTTGAAGGCACATTTGTCTGAAGTTCTTGGGCAACTGACTGAATGATTTCATCGATATTAGCAAGTGTCAAGTCAGTGTCCGAATATAGTTGAGGATCAGCAGCAGAAGAAGATTGTGGCACATCTTGAATTGGCTCTACAGTTGTAGCAGCAGCTTGTTCTGGGGATGGCTCTTTGTGCTGTGATGAAGGTTCGTCTTCTTCTTCGTCTGAAAGGCCTTCATGAATGACCAATTCCTGATCCATTTCCCAGTACTTTATCTGCATTTACAAAGTCATAAGATCTGTGTCTAACTGAGTAAGCACAGCTCGACCATTGTAGGCAGTTGGATTTGTAGGAATGTAGTTGCGCTTGAGCTTCTCAATCAGTTGAGCCAACTTTTTGGCTCCTACTTGATAAAAGAAATATGTTTTTCTTTCCAATGCCTGAACAATGGTAGAAGCTTTGACCACTTGAAGAACAGCTGCTTCCAGTTTGATGAATTTATTCAGTTGAGACTTTCTTTTCAACTCTTTGGCAAAGATGTGAGTTCTGAAACGCGTCCAAGCGTCATAAGTTTTCAGTTTGGATTCAGCTAATTCATTGACCTATTCCCAGATAAGGTCAATGTGAGTTTGAATCGCGTTTGTTGGCCTAGGGCTCTTCGATCAACTAGCCCTTGCCTTTCTCATCAGAGAGAATGTGTGGAATGTTCAATCCAAAACGAGTAGTATCCACCAGTTCTTGAATTCTGATTCGTTTGGGTCGAGCAGGAGCAAAGATGGTAGGTCGATTGATATGGATCAAAGGAGCTGTAACTCTAGCTGATTCTTTCTTTTTACTAGCTGAAATGGCTTTCAGAGGAATAGCCATCATAGGCTGTTGAACAGCTAATTGCTTTACACTTTCAGCCGGGATGAATTCCACCATTGCTGCCGACTTGGTTTTCTGTGTCCTTTATTTCTTTGCAATCTTCGGAGAAGGTGTCTTCTCCGAATCTGATTCACTGACAATCAATTTTCTCTTGATTGTCTTCAGCTGAGCCAAAGTTCTGCCCTTATTTACTGAATTGGGAACATCTTGCTGCGTCTCTATCTTCTTTTTTATCTTTACAAACTGATCAGGAGAGATGTTCAGTTTAGTCTTGGGTGGCTGAACGTTCTTGGCGTTGAAGATTTTGAACTTGACTGATTTTTCAGCATTATCGGCCACTAGCCCCTTGGCCTCCAAAAGATAACTTATTTGAACTGCATACCCCCTTGACTGCTTGTTTGATTTGAGCATGTTGCGCAGAATGGTGAAGATGATATGCCTCCAATTCACCTTCTTTTCAGCCATAATCACAGTCATCGCTTGAAATTTTTCAAGAGTAAGGGCAGCAAAAGAACTGGCCTTAGCTAAGATCCCCTTAGCCACAATATCAGCCAGCAGTTGAATTTCTGGCTTCAACTCTTTCTTGGGATCGGAAACTTTGATTTTCCGACCATCAACTGAAAACAACGATTGAATCTCCTCAATATCGGATGTATTAACCTCAGAAACGTTGTTGAGCCTATCAGTAGGCAATAAGAACAGTTCTCCAAAAGATTATTCAGAAATGGCCAACAACTGATCATTGATAGTAGTTATGACGTTTCCATCAGAATTGACATAACAATTGAGTAGAAATCATGAAGTTCCTTCGGGTAGATTTCCTAAGAAGATTGTTCGAGAAACGTCCTTAAACCAGCTGCTTTCAATTTCAAAAATACGTTCTTGATATCTGCCTCGTTGACTGATAGAACTGATTCAAAATCAATAGCCATAGCATTCAAAATGTGTGCTCAAATTTGATTTGCCATTTCTGAGAATACGAAAACCTGAAAGTTTGCAAGATATAAGCTCTGAGTATGAATTTTCTTTGAAAGTTGATATTCGCGTAAGGAAGAACTAAATTGGGGTGGGAAAGGTACATATGTAGGTGACTGTTCAATTTCTGGACATGTGTCAGTCCACGAAAAAATTTGAATTTAAAACGTGTGTACGTGTGTTGCAAGCGTGTTACAATTTGAAATGGTTCAAATGAGGCCACGTTTTAAAGATGCTATTTAAAAAAAAACAGTCACATCACTTAATTTGTAATAAAATGTGGTTAATTAGTTAACTTATGTGAGAAGATTGGTAAAATAATCAGCTGAACGATCAGTTGTGAAACTGTGTCTTTTCAGTTGAGGATTTACTAACTTCTGTCTTCTCAGTTAACCTTTTAAAACCAATATTCCCCCTTAATAAATGCATATAAAAATTACGAGAATTTAAGCATGATACAGAATGAATAATTAAAGTAAATCTAATGCTTAGTAGGTTAATCGTCTGCCGTAATGATTTCGTCCTTTCAGCTTCCTTGACCCTGGGCTATAAATGAGAATAGTTTGGTTAGTCTCAATCATATTAGCAAATAATTATTCAAAAGCTATTATGGCAGGTGCAAGTAGCTCGAAGACTCCTGATATGGCCGAAGATTATGGAATCAGCTCTGGAGAAAAGAAAGACTGCTATAGAATATGAGGTCTTCCACAAGATTCTCCGATACTGGGAAAAGCTTCAAGAATTCCAGTTCCTCCAGGAGTGTGGAGCGGCTACCACCCCCAAACTGGTTGCAAAAATGAAGAAATATCGGCAGTGCTTGCACGTTGCTGATGAGGTGGACATCTTCGCAGATGACGGTGTCTACCTACTAATGTTCCAGAAGGAAAGGAAGATCTTAGAACAAATTGCTGAGTCAGATAGCTTCCTTAAGACCTCCACCGATGGTTTAACCGGTTGGTTGGCCAAGTGGAGGTCTGCTGTTGAGGAAGAATATTTCACTGTACTCCGTGCTTATTACTTTTAAATGAATAAAATGTTTATCTTTTTCTTTTATCTTCCTGCAAGAGTTAATCTCATCAGTTGATAAGTAAATCACGAACTGAACATAATAGCTGACAAATAACAAACTGACAAGCTGACATCAGTTAAAAATTAATAACTGATAGATAACACAAATTAATTAACAACTGATATATTAGCAGTAAAACTGATTAGGATAAATCAATTAATCCAAGTATATTGCGAAAGTGAGAAAACTTAGTCTCGGGCAGTGGCTTGGTAAGATGTCAGCTGCTTGTTGTTCAGTTGAGACATATTCCAGTCTTATGTCCTTCTTCAAGGCATGATCTCTGAAAAAGTGAGGCCTGACATCTATGTGCTTGGTCCTTGAGTGAAGAACTGGATTGTAGGTAATAGCAATCGTGCTTGTATTGTCACAAAATATGGGCGATTCTTTGGCAATAACTCCATAGTCTTTCAGTTGTTGCTGAATCCAGAGCAGTTGAGCACAGCAACTCCCAGCAGCAAGATATTCTGCTTCAGTTGTGGAAGTAGCAATGGATGTCTGCTTCTTGCTGAACTAAGAGATTAGTCTGTCTCCTAGAAACTGACATGATCCACTTGTACTTTTACGATCAAGCTTACATCCTGCATAATCTGCATCTGAATATCGAACTAGATTGACAGAGGAGTCTTTAGAATACCATAACCCAACATTTTGACTGCCTTTTAGATATTTTAAAATACGTTTGGTAGCTGAAAAATGTAATTACATAGGGTTTGATTGAAATCTGGCACACATACAGACAGCAAATACAATATCAGGACGACTAGCAGTTAGGTACAATAATGAACCTATTAAACCTCTGTAAAGTATCGCCTCAACTGATATTCCCCCTTGATCAGTGTCTAGTTTGAGTGATGAACTCATAGGAGTACTTGCAGCTGAACATGATTCCATGCCAAATTTCTTCAGCAACTCCTTTGTGTATTTAGTCTGACTGATAAAAATGCCTATCTCCAGTTGCTTCACTTGTAGTCCAAGAAAAAATGTCAGTTCACCCATCATGCTCATTTCAAATTTATCCTGCATCAACTTAGAAAATTTTTCGCATAATTTGGGGTTAGTTGACCCAAATATAATGTCATCAACATAAATTTGAACGAGTAAAATGTGATCATTCTTTGAAAATTTGAACAATGTCTTATCAACAGATCCAACAGAAAAATCGTGATTAGTTAGAAATTTTGAGAGAGTTTCATACCAAGCTCTTGGAGCTTGTTTAAGACCATATAAGGCTTTGTTCAAATGGTAGACATGATCAGGAAAATGATGATTGATGAAACCTAAAGGTTGTTCAACGAAGACTTCTTCTTGCAACTGACCATTTAAGAATGCGCTCTTTACATCCATTTGATAGACTTTGAAATTCTTGAATGATGCATAGGCAAGGAATATTCTGATAGCTTCCAGTCTTGCAACTAGTGCATATGTTTCATCATAATCAATTCCTTCTTGTTGCCTGTATCCTTGTGCTACAAGTCTCGCCTTATTGCGCACAACTGAACCATCTTCGTTCAGTTTATTCCTATACACCCATTTTGTACCTATAACAGTTTTTGAAACTGGTCTTGGAACTAGGTTCCAGACATTGTTATAGGTAAACTGATTCAGCTCCTCTTGCATTGCATTTGTCCAGTTTGGATCAGCAAGAGCTTCATCAGTTTTCTTCGGTTCCAATTGCGATATGAAATCTGAATGAATAAATAAATTGAGCATTTGATTTCTAGTTCTTACCGGGTCAGATGGATTACCTATCACCAATTCTAAAGGATGTGATTTCTTCCACCTGAGTTCAGCTTTTGTTGCTTCTATATCAGCAACTGCTTCTGTAGGCAACTGACTGTTTTCAGTTTCAGTTGGAGCTGTTTCAGTTGGTAACTATTGGTTTGCTCTACCAACTGACTTTCAGGAACTACTTCATGTTCAACTGATTGATCCACAATTTCAGGTTCTGGTGTTTGAATGATGTTTCGATTGATGTGATTTTCTTTTTCATGATCATCCACCAAACTGATATCTGTAAATCGATCAACTAGCTCAACTGGATCAGTTGGCTAATCAGTTAATACACTTTCATCAAAAGCAACAAGTAAAGACTCTTCAACATTTAGTTTGCTCTTGTTAAAAACTCTATAAGCTTTGCTGACTGAAGAATATCCCAGAAATATTCCTCTGCAGATTTAGTATCAAAGGCTTTTAAATTATTTTTGCCATTGTCAAGAATAAAACATCTGCAGCCGAATATTTTGAAATAAGAAACCACACTTTTTCGTCCATGCCAGATCTCATAAGGTGTTTTCAAATGATTTTTATTAATCATCGATCTGTTCTGAGTATAACACGCAGTGTTTACTGCCTCTGCCCAAAGTCTTTGAGAAATACAAGAATCAGCAAGCGTTGTTCTAGCAGCTTCTTTAAGGGTTCGATTTCTCCTCTCAGCTACACCATTTTGTTGAGGAGTTCTAGCTGCTGAGAGCTCATGCTTAATTCCAGCATCTTTTAAAAATTTTGAAAGAATTTGATTGATGAATTTAATTCCTCGATCGGATCTGATTCTATCAATTCCAACTGATTTCTCGTTTAATAGTCTTTTGAAAAGCTTGATCAGTTGTGCAGCAGTTTGGTCTTTGGATTTGAGAAAAATAACCCAAGTAAATCTTGAAAAATCATCCACAATCACCAAGGTGTATTTCATTCCCCCAAAGCTCATGACTTGTATTGGACCAAATAGATCCATATGTAACAGCTCTAAGCATCGGGAAGAAGATTTACGGCCCTTATTTTTAAAAGAAGATTTTACTTGTTTACCAAACTGACATGCTGAACAAATTTTATCTTTGGTAAAATCCATTTTTGGCAAACCAGTGACAAGATCGTGATTACTCAGATATGCAATAAATTTAAAGTTCAGGTGGTTTAATCTCTTATGCGATAACCAGTTTTTAGAAGATTTTGAAGCAATAAAACATACTGGTGCATAAGGTTGCTCATTCCAACTGACTTTGTAAGTGTTTTCACACCGTTTGCCAGTTAGGATGACCTCATCAGTTGAGTCTCTGACTGAACAAGAATGTTTGTCAAACTGAACTGAGAATCCATTATCGCATAACTGACTGATGCTAATCAGATTATACATGAGATTCTCAACTAATAAGACATCATTAATGATAAAGTTACCATGGATAAGCTTACCATTACCCACAATTTTACCTTTGGAATTATCTCTGAAACTGATGTTTGGTCCAGTGTACTTGATCAGTTGAGATAACAAGTTTGCATCTCCCGTCATGTGTCGTGAGCATCCACTATCCAAGTACCAGATTGATTCCTTGCTTGTACCTGTTACCTGCAATCACACACAAGATATAATTTTGTTACCCTTAGTTATTTGGGTCCTACACTGATTAGTCCTTTAGGAACCCAGACTTGGATTAGTCTAACTGACTGTCCAGTTGCTGTATTCCAGATGGTCTTTCTCGATTTGTATGTGCTTGGTGTGTAGTGTGCAGATGAGACAACATGTGATTTAGCTTTGTTCAACTGATTGTTCAGTCGATATCTTTTCTTAATTGGACTAGCTATTTGAATAATTCCTGCTGAATCTTTTTGACGACTGACTGCGTGAGTCAGTTAAAACTTTTGGGCTATAACCAATACCATATCTTCTAGCCTTGTTCTTACTTTCAATAGGTTGTTCAACCAGTTTACTTGGCTCAATTTGTTTTTGTAACACAACTAATTTGACAAAGTGAATGTATTTCCCTTTATCCATATTCAGTTTTGGTCGATTATCATTGGAAGACATTTCATCTTGGTTACTGAACCCTAAACCACTTTTATCAGTAACTGATTTCTGTGAGTTCTGTATTTCAGTTATTGCATCAGATGATTTGTTCCACGTCTGAATAAGCTCAGTTTGCTTTGAATTTTCAAGCATCAACTTTTGAGTCAATGATTGGTTCCTGCTTCTTTCAGCATTGAGCTCAGCAATATCCCTTTTTAGACTCAACACATCAACTGATTCATCAGTTTTAGTTTTATTGTCTATGGGATCAGTTTGCTTTGCTCTGGCCTTTTCATAAGATAAGGCAAGCTTGTGGTACTCATTAACCATGTCATGAAGAGTTGAAATGAGTTCTTCTCTAGTGAAATTAGTTGAGGTTAAGTCGAATACCTGTTGACTGCTTGACTCCACTTCTGTATCACCAGCCATTAGACACTTCACTTCCTCTTCACCATCACCGGAACTGCATGAGGTTTCTGGCTCTGACTCATCGCTGTCAGTTTCTGCCCATTTAGATTTACTTTTTTCAGCTAAGAGCACCTCATGCTTCTTCCTGAAAGACTTCTTATCCTCCTTGGATATCCTTTTGTACTCATATGACTTCTTCTTTCTTTCAGTCGAGCCTTGATTGTCCTTCTTGGGTTTGGGACGGTCAGCAATGAAGTGACCGGGTTTGCCACAGTTGTAGCAAGCATTTGATTCCTCTTTAGAATTGTTTCTCTGATAATGCTTCTGGAAGTTCCCTTGATTCTTCCTCATAAACCTTCCAAATTTTTTGAAGAATAATGACATAGCATCATTACTTAGTTGATCAGCAACCTTCTCGACTGAACCAGTTTGTTCTGTTCTAACAGCAGCTAAGGCAGTCGTGGCTGCTGGAGTAGAGGGTTCTCCTTCTCGAGTTTGCAGCTCAAACTCATAGGCCTTCATATCAGCGAATAGGTCATGAAGCTCAACCTTGTTTAGATCCTTGGACTCCCTCATTGCCATGGTCTTAACGTCCCATTCCTTGGGAAGACCTCTGATCACTTTTAATGCAACTTCTTTGTTGGTATACACTTTTTCAAGTGCATTTATGATACAACTGACTCTTTCATCATACTCATGCATCGATTCTCCAGCTCTCATCTTCATGTTGTCAAACTTCTGAACAGCAACATAAAGTTTATTCTCTTTTTTTTGTTCATTTCCTTCACAGAGCTGGATCAGTTTTTCCCAAATTTCCTTATCTCTCTTACACATCTTGATTTTGCTGAAAGTTACTTTATCCAGAATTTTGTACAGTATATCCTTTGCCACATTGTCCAAATTTGATTTTCTTTTATCTTCAGCAGTCAATTCATCTCTGGACTTTTCAATTCTATGAGGTGCCCCATCAGATGATTGCAACTGCTGTGTTGGCTTTCAATATTTTCATTGGACCTTCCGTGATGACATACCACATGTCATCATCTTGTGCAGCTAAGTGAGCCTGTATCCTGATTTTCCAATCATCGAAGTCTTCTCTGGAGAACATAGGGATTTTATTGAAAGATTCCATGATAATCAGTTTGAGTAGAAATATTCTGAGACGATTTACAACTGCTCTGATACCACTTGAAAGGATCGGTTAGAAGGTGATAAGTGTTTAGAATGGGGGGTTGAATAAACACTCACGAATTATGTATATTTTTCAAAAATTGGGTTCAGTTTAGTGACAAACTGACACTCGGTATCTCGTCAGTCGATAACAATCAGTTTAACTGAAAAAACAGTTGCGGAAGTAAAATGACTAAGAGATAGAATAACTGACTGAAAATAATAATTGAAATAAAATGCATACGGTTTGTTTCTGGATATTCGGAGAATAGAATAACTCCTACGTCACCCATTCTATCACGAAGATAGATCAAATACAAAAGTTGTACTGACCCACTTCAGTTTGGACTTAACACTGCCAAAACTGAAACTCTTAGTTCACAAAAACTTTTACAGTGCGTGACTGAATTTAACACGACTGAATGAATTTAACAATGATTTCAAAGTGATAACAAGCTCGTAAATGTAGCCTTGATTGCTACTGATCAATCTGATAAGAGTGAGCTTTTGATATTTGAATACGAGTAGTGATTTTAGCAGCGTAACAGCAAGCTTGAATAGAATAGTTGTTCGTGTGTATTCTCTCAATTGCTCTTCTCGCCTATTTATAGGCTTCTCTTCCAACTGTAACAACAAATAATATTTGAGTCTTTATATCCGTTGATTGCCACGTCAATATTCCTCTGACAACCGTACACTGCAATCTCTTAAATGTGGCGTTCCACTAAGTAACAGTCTGCTGTGTACTACTGTCGGTTGAATGTCTTTTCCCGATAATTGATGAAGCTGGTAAGGTTTACAACTGCTTTTAGTTGACTGCTCATTCAGTTACTTAAATCAGTTGCGTAGTTCAGTTGCGGCTTCACGCGTTCAGTTATTATAATCAGTTGGTTCGAGCTTTGTCCTTCAGTTTGTCAAACGCCGAAACTTAGTTTCCAACAGTTTCTATAGGATCCAAGGGTCCAGTAGGGTACTCTAGTGTGTTGGTCAAAGTTTGGACCAACATGGTTTGGGGGGACTCGAGAAAATCGAAAGATGGCTCGAGGTCAAAGTTCATGTGTCATATTAGGGTTTTTAAACTTAAGAAAGGTGAAAAACGCCTCACGGGGGTCGAGTCATGGTTCATGGGGGCTAAAATAATATAAAAAGACAAAATTTAGAATTTAGGAATTTTATATTAAAGTTTGGGATTTTTCGTAATTAAAGCGCCTTCAAAACGTCTAATTACGAATTAATTAAAAAGTCTAGTTTTTAAGCTAAATAAAATTGTGGGAATTTTAATTTAATCTTAAAAAATTATGTGGGACATGTTAGAGTCAAAGAAATCAAGAAAAAGTCAAAAACATAAAATGTTACGTCCATGGGTAAAACGGTCTTTTTACACCGTAAATTAGTAAACGTCATGACAGTGCTCTATTTGCTGTTTTATATGCTAATATGATTATTTCACATGTTTACGAATTTTTATATATTGAAATCATGATTTTTAAAGGTTCATAAATTATTAAGTTTTAAATTGGACATTTAAAAGATATGTTGCATGCTTGGTTTCAAAATAAAATGATATTATATGCATGTTTTTATTAAGTGATGGAAATACGACATGTTGAAGGATGTGAATGAAAGGGATCGATTTTAGGTGACCGAAAGCGCAACCGAAGCTCAAATATTTTCTATTTTTACATGGAAATTTCGGCCACCTTGTACTAGGTGTGTAGCATATACTAAAACAACTATGACATTCATAGGGTGTTAAGAAATTATATCTATCAACCTCTTGAGGTTGATGATGGCTCCAACCAAGTTGTAAACAATTTGGCTCTTCAAAGGATGAACTTCTACAAGCTTTCCTTGAGCACACCTTGCTCAAAATTAGGCCCACCACTTGCTAAGAAGATCCCCTCTTATTTTGCACTAGAAAAACAAAAGGATTTTTCAAAAAGAAGTGATTTTTTTCTTCAACAAATTGAAGAACAAAATGAGAGAAAAATTTTGAGAGAATAATTCCCCTTAGTTTCGGCCATCACACATATGTAGGAGGGAAGGGAAGACTTTTCTTGGTAGTGGGAAAAAATTAAACCCCTTTTGCATCCCAAGCCTTGATTATAGAAAAAGTTGTCTCCCAACCTTTCACCTCCCATGCATGCAAATCTATTTAGGCTTGTAACAATTACATGGCCCATGGACTTTTATTTTAAATTTCTCAAACACATTTGAGCCCATTTAAAGTTTACTTGATTTTACTCAAGCCCACTAGTTTAATAATTATTTCTAATTGGGCTCTACAAGGCCCAATATTGTTTAATTAATCCAACACTTGAATTAATTTAATTATTTGGACTCTACTAGGCCCACTAGTGTTTAATTAATTCAACACTTGAATTAATTTAATTTAGTCCATAATAATGTTTATGAAAATCACAATTTTCAAATACATTATTTACTTGGCCAACTTTTAATTTAGGAACACATTCATAAATTAAAAGTTACATTTCTCTCATAGAAGTCATACTTCTATTTTTCTTTACGCCTATAAATTCATTTATAAGCCGTTCAACACTTTGAACTATTTTACTTCTCAACGGGATCTTGAAAGCTAGTACTTGTGTGACCCTCAATGGTTCATTGATACAACTAGCCGTGGGTTCACATCTCCATGTGATTCGGACTAAACATGTCCTTATACGAGCATACCCTAATTGCTCCATTCTTACTTATCAACTCCTTGATAACAAGAACGTCAGAACTCAAGTCTGATAGTACCCAACCAATCATGTTAAACGCCTAGCAGCATCGCTTACATGATTCCCTAGGTATCAAATGATAGTGCCTGCAAGAACCATTCAATTATGGTTAGCGTACAGTACGGTCCCTTCAACTCATATATCCCGATCAATTGGACAACCATTGGTTTATCGAGAGTTGTCAATGAATTGATACTATGTGTCATGTCGTAGTTGCATCGATGGTGTAATCTATGAAATCCCTTTCATAATTACCACCATTACTAAACCTCTCAAAAATCTCTCAAAAGCATAAATAAAATGTCGTAAAAATTTTTAACTTAAAATCATAAACTTAAATGCAGAAAATAGAAGCGCTGGTCCCCGGGTTATGTGCACCGACAGTCCAGCAAAGTCACCCGTCAAGACCTCCAACATCATAATTATTAATATCACCTGCATCAACACACCTAGTGAGTCTAAAGACTCAACACATCCTACCTTTAATAACAAGTAATACGTAATACAGTTAACATATAACAGTGAAAAATACTTGTACTTAAAATATCATTTTCTTAATAATGCATAAACTTTAAACTTTTTCAAAACATAAACATATCACATAAACATATTCATATTCGTATTCATATTCGTATTCATATTCATATTCATGTTCGTGTTTGTTGAATTCAGATCGTGATTGTGACTCGTATTCTTAATCGTATTGGGCGATGGATCCATCTAAAGAAAACCAAAGTACTGGGCGGCGGGGACACCAGCAACACTCTCACCGGTCAACTGGGCCTTGGCCTACGTATTAACATATTCGTATCACGTATTCGTATTCGTATTTATATCCAAGGAAACATGATCGTCGGGCTCCCACTGGGACCATAACCCTCACGATATTTCCAACATGTAGTAGTCACAATCCCTTCACATCCTTCAACATGTTATCATCACTTAATAAAAATCATGTATACACATATCGTTTTATTTTTGAAACCAAGCATGCAACATATATTTTAAATGTCAAAGATTAAACCATAAAAATCCTTAAACATTTAAAAATCATAATTTAACATATAAAAATTCATAAAATTTAAAATAAACGTTTTAACGTATAAAAATTCCATAAACATTTTAAAACAAACGTTTTAACATATTAAATCCTAAAAATCCGTAAACATAAACATTTTAACATATTAAATCCACAAACAATTAAAAATACATTTTTGACATATTAAATCATAAAAACATCCATAACCATGAAAATAATCATATCAGCATGTAAAATAGCATTTAGGGCACTGCCATGACGTTTACTAATTTCTAGGTGTAAAAAGACTGTTTTACCCCTGGATGTAAAATTTTCCGTTTTTGACATTTTCTTAAATTCATTGACTCTAACATGTCCCAAATAATTATTTAAGCTTATCTGAATTTTCTCATATTTTTATTTAGCTTAATTCGATGAATTTTAAATTAATCTTTAAATGTGACGTATTAATTCGTTTTATTCTCGAATTAAACCAAACCTTAATATAAAATTTCCAAATTGAAAACTTAGACTTTTAATAATTAATTAAGCTTAAATATAATGTTTCATAATTTTATAAAGCTTAAAACTAGGCGTTTCAATTAACTCGTTAATTAGCATTTCGTGCGGCGATTAAATCCCGAATAAATCCAAAACTCGTTATTTTGATCCCAAATTTTAAACATAGCATTTTTAAGATTTATTCTACCCTTCCAAGTCATGAGCCACCCCCGTGGACCCTTGGATTTAATTTTTGTTTTATTATTTTCGTTTTTGATACCTTATCGAACACACCGAGCCATCTCCTAATTTTCTCAAGCCACGCCCGAGCCACCTTGAGCCAAACTCTAGCCAACCCATCTATGAACCCCACTGACCTGCCCCAAGCCCAAGAACCAGCCACTGGCCCGTGATTAAGACCCTGAACCCTGGACCCAAGTGCATGCATGTGTACAAGTGTGTCTCCTAGTTGCATTAGGACTCCTAATTGGACTAGGACTCAACCAGCTGTGAACCACTCGACCTATCATGAACCTAACCCTCCCTGGACCATGCCCAGACCCTGCCCAGACCAACCCAAGCCCCCAGACCCGAGCAGCGAACCCCTGCAGCTTGACAGCACCTCACGCCCCAGCTTGCTGCCATGCACTTTCCTCTCGTTTCTTGGACCAGCAGCCAACCCGTCTGTCGCAGCCCCTGGTCCAACCCATGCCCATCATCCTAGGACCCTAAGAACCTAGCCTGGTTCGCCCCAAAGCCCCTGGCCAATCCTTTCCCCCTGCAACAGCTACTGAAACTCACGCAGCCCCCTTGATGTGGTTCTCGGGTGGTGTCCTTCCCAACAAGGACTCCTCCCAGCCCACTTAACTCAAACCCTAGCATGATTAAGACCCTACCCTTGACTCCCCCACGGCCCTGGCTAGCCCTGGAACCAAGCCAAGCAACCCAACTCACAAAGCCGAGCCCCTCATCTCCCATGACAGCAAAGTGATACCAGTTTTGTTTTTTCTGTTTTGTGCAGTGTTTTTGTTGCTATTTATGACCCTAAAGCTTGTGTAAATTCAAGCTTGATCAAGTCCTACTCATGGAAGCCCTTTTTAAACACATAAACAATACAATTTGGATCAAAGTTTCTACTTGAAATTGCAAGACACATGCAAAACGAAAATTATTCAAAAAGTGTCACTTGTTTTGCAACTTTTCATGCATAAAAAATATAATATGATGTGCTGATGGTTTGAAGGAAATAATAGGCGTGCCTTTGCGTAATTAACGCACGAAAAACCGTTGACGATTTGCGAAGAACGGACAAGAACCTTGGCTTGAATTTCTCCTTGACTTCCCACGATTTTTCTTCCAAAACTTTAAGTGTGTGCCGTGAGTTTGGAGTGTTTTGGAGGAACAAAATTGAGTGGCCGATTTGTTTGAGGGTTTGGGGTGGTGATTATACATTTTAAATACATAAAAATCTACTAATAAGGCATTAAGCCTATTAAACATAAGTTAGGCCCATTAAAGCTAGATTAGGATTTTATTAAATTATTAAAATGATTTTGGTAAAGATAGTTTGTAAATTAAATAGCCGGGTTGTCAAAAAATTTGTATTTTTGTTGAAAAACCAACACTGATAAAATTTACGTCCCGGCGTATAAAATCACCTCAAAACTCCTTATTTTCAAAAATATGAAAGGCCATCAAACATATTTTAAACAATTGAAAATAATTATTTAATAAAAACATTTTACGTTTTTTCAGCCTTCGATCTCCGTTCTTCGATCGCAACTTGAAAAATCCTTAAAAATACAGTTTTAATGCAACAATGTAGAAAAATATATTTTAAACATGCAAATATGCACAACATAATTATTTAATGCAATTAAAATAATTAATTTAAATACAAAGAATTTAATAACTTGCGCGCATGTGGTTACGTGAACCTTAAAATTTTCGGGGCGTTACATTATGATAATGTCATGATGAGGAGGCGATCAAGTTTTGATGGTATAAAAATGCAATGGGATGATCCGCATGACGTTGGGTGGAATCAAGGTGAGGTAAGGTTAGTTGCCAACGCAACAACCATGAGGTATGATTTGCTTCCTTACCTTAATTCATTGATGTGTTATTTTCAAAATTTTAGAGGAAATGTTGAAAGGGATGATATTAAGAGAGTTGATCGTTTCTTCACTTTTGTCTCTAAATTTTATGGGTGTGAGAATTATGAGAAGTTTCATTCATTGAGTTTGAACATTGTTGCTTTTGATGTCTCACGAGTTGCTAAATTGGTGGGAATTGGTGGCTACAAAATTTTATATGCATTAGACTTCAATTATTGTGATGTGATAGATGATGGCATGGATAGTACAGCTAGTGTGTCCTATTTGCATGAGATATATTTGATTTGTGATGAGTTAAATGATTACATGGATAGTACAATTAGTGTGTCCTATTTGCATGATTTATATTTTATTGGGGATGGTTTTGAGATATTGATGATTGGATTTGATAATTTCTTCATTCATGATGAATATGTGTTTAAAGAGAATAAAATTTTCATTCTATATTCATTGCACGAATTATCTGATGTTGAGGCCTATTGTGGTGATTTTATCTTTGATAAAATGCATGACTATATGTGTTGGTTGCATATGAAGAGGTATGTTAAGTGGTGTAGTGAAGGATGCATTGAATATAAGGAAATGTCATCTAAGCTTGATTCTTATGTGTTGCATCAGTTATATCTTATTCCTAGTGAACTATGGTCGTACATTTGTATGAATTTTGTTATGCTGCTAACTAGGTCTAAGAAGGGGAGGAATTTAATTTTTGTGATACTTAATGGTATTTTATCTTTTGGTGTCATTTATTATTTGGTGTATGTCGAGGTTGATGGGCTGATAGTGAAAGCAACCACGGAGTTAGGCTCAAAACGTTGATGGCGCATGCGTGCGATGGCATCTACAATCTAGCGTTGAAAGGTAAGCATGTTGATAATTTAATTCTTTTTATTACTAACTTGCTTCGTTTTTGCATAAATAGCCAAGATTTGAGGACAAATCTATTTTAAGAAGGGGAGTATGATATGAATCTGGCCGGAAATGCGTGATAAATCGTGCTATTCGAAGCTTCAAGGAATTCGGCATGCATAGAAATGAAGTTGGAAGATATTTCAAGGGTATTCAAGTGCTAATTATGAAGAGAAGGCCAAAATCGAGACCCCAGACCCGAGAGCCTCGCGCTAGGGCGGGCAAACATTACCGCCCCAGCGCGCCTTGTTCTGCCCAAGATGATGAATTCCAGAAGCCTTGGCGCTAGGGCGGCCAAACTTGACCGCCCTAGCGCGCCGTCTGCGAGGATAAATTTTATTTACCTAATTTAGAGTCCAACATAGTTAGGTAACTAGATTTTGATATTTTTATATTTTGTAAACAATATATGGACGAAAATTGTTCATTGTAAATTATTCATTGAGTTTAATCATATTGATAGAGTTTTTCTCTCAAATTCAAAGCTTGTCTTTGTATACCTTTGTGTGTTTCTCAAATCAAACTTATCAAAGTTTAATACTTTGTGGCGTTTGTCGATTGTTCTTCACTCGGATTGTCAAAGACGAGTTCTTTGAAGGTTCGTTTGAATTTCGATTGTTTATCTCGTTAATATTTGTTGCTAAATTCTTCATAATTTAGAGGTGAATATTACAACCTTACTTGTTCAAAAAGATCGGGACAACACAACTGTTTCTTTATTTCATCGAATCGAGGGCGTGACTCTGTTTTTTAGCGCGTTTGCTTTTCGTGGTTGAAGAATTGCATCATTCTTCAACTTCGACCTTGGACTCCTCAGTTTTATTTTCTTTTCTATCCTCAAATTCACCCTCTTCAACAGTTTTCTTCTTGTCCATTTTCTCCTTGGACTTTTGCACCTCCAATTCCTTTCCACTCCACAAATTGACTGCCTTGCACTGCTCTTTTGGATTAACTCCTGTGTTACTAGGAAATTGACCACTGTTCCGATCCCTCAAAGCGTTGGCCAACTGTCCAATTTGTGTCTCCAAAGATTTCATCATCGCACCCATATTTCCTATGTGAGTCTCCATATTGTCAAGATGAGACTCAGTCCTTGCCATCCATTTTCCAGATTCAGCAACAAACGTTCTCACTAAATCCTCAAATGAAGGCTTTCCTTCCCTCTTTGATGTATTGAACCCCGGTGGAGGATTCAACACCTTTTTATTATTTGCATATGAAAAATTTTCGTGATTTCATAAACAAAGATGATAAGTATTAGGGGGACGGTTACCTCGATATCCTTCAACTCCACCAAAATTTCTGTTGTTGAAATACTGAGCTTCTTCAGGAAGAGATGGTTCTTCAGCAACAATCGATGGATCCTCAATTTCTGATGTGCTCACCTTATTCATCGTTGCTATTTGTGTGGTCAATGCAGATACCTGGGCAGTGAGTGACGTAATAGGATCAGTAGAATAGACTACAGTTGTCCTCTTTACTCCTGATCTCTCAGACAGTCACTGGTAACTATTTATAGTCATCTGCTCAAGCAAAGCATAAGCTTGCTTAGGAGATTTGGCAAAGATCGTGCCACCAGCCGCTGCATCCACTGTTCCTCGTGTTTGCCTATTTAGACCGTTGTGGAATAATTCAATTTGCACCCAATCTTCGAAGCCATGGTTCGGGCACTTTCTCAACAATTCCTTGTATCTTTCTCAAGCCTCGTACAACTGCTCAAAATAAGTCTTCCTGAAAGTGCTAATCTCAATATTCAACTGTGCAGACTTTGCAGGGGGAAAGTATTTTGCCAGAAATTTCGTCTCCAGCTCCTGCCATGTCGTGATACTTCTCAAGGGAAGTGATTGGAGCCATCCTCTTCCTTGGTTCCTGAGAGAAAAATAAACAAACGCAATCTAATAATGTCATCAGGAACATTATTAATTTTTACTGTATCTGTTATCTCCAAGAAAGTCCTCAAATGAACGTGAGGATCAGCAGTGGCAATTCTTACAAATTGGTTCTGTTGAACCATATTTATCAGTGCAGGCTTCAGCTCGAAATTATTGGCGTTGAATGGCCCCTCGAGCAATGCCAGAATAATGATGTTGATCACTGGTCGGAAGTGATCTCTGATAGGTATAGCCTCCGGGAGGTTATGTCTGTCATTCTCTCTGTGTTCAGCCATTGCTTGGATCTCTTTTCTTCTTGTTTTTCTTAATCTTCTCGCAGTTCTTTCGATCTCCGGATAAAAAATAAGAAAGTCAGGGTTTTGCATTCTTAGCATGCACTGTCAAGCAGAAAAAATGAAAAGCTCAATCAATATAAAATAAAATAAAAATCTCTAAATTAAAATCTAGACTAATTGGTAACAATACTGATATAAATTTAAATTTTGACACTCCCCGGCAACGGCGGCCAAAAATTTGTTGCAATATTTACCGCTCGCAAGCACACGGTTGTCAAATTTTAATATATGTGAGTAGAGTATCGTTCCCACGATGAGTGTAAACTAAACATATATCAATACTTGTAATTAGAATAGTCCCGACTTAATTTAGAAAATTCAGTAAAATGTTTGGTTTGCTTAAACGAATTAATTTAAAACAAAGAATTAATCTAATCACCGAGTTGAGAAATAACAATGAGAGAAAATATCTAGAAAATGATTTCACTAAGTTTTCAGGATAATTATTCTCAGTTAAATTTATATTCATGAATTCCAATTATTTAATGACCAAGAACACTTAATTATTTTATTCCTCTTTCCCAAGTGACAAATAAACTGTATCATTCAAAACTCGATTCAAACATTCCTAATAGGAATCTAAATTTAAATGACAAATGCAACCGATGTTCTTGCCTAAGCCTCGCTAAATTTATACGCCTTTCGAACGATATAAGAATTCAACGATGTGTTTCTAATGATCTATAATCCTAGTCTCTCTCCCAAGTTGTAGAATTAATCAAACAACACACAATTTATGGCCAGTAAATTGCAGTGAATAAAAAATAGAAACACAATTAAACCAAACAAAATTCAATGATATAAACAACCGCGTCAAATCAGCGTATCGACAAAGTTACGTCATTCAATAGATTGAAAAATTAGTTCATAACAAATTTCAAGCAAAAACAAGACATGTTCGAAGTTTTAGACATCGAAATACACGAAAATATAAAAGCAAAAGAGTAGATGACAAATCCGAAGTGTCGTATCCGTCCCCAGGTCTGTCGTTCTTCATATTTGTGTTCGTTCTTCGAACTCTGGAACTACGTCTCGTGTTCGCTTATGCTCTCTCGTTTGTTTTTCTCTCCAAAACGGCGTCCACCTTTTTGAACCCTCGTCTGTATTTTATTTCCGCGTCCGGGCCATAAACAAAAGCCCATTAATTTTGTTCTTGCCGCCATTAGCGTCGTTGCGCTAGGTGTGCAGCACCTAGGCTCCCGTCATTCGTGAGTGTAAGCGCCGCGACACTTGTTCCTTAGCGCCTACATCTTTTGTTTTTAAAAGATGATCTGACTTGCTTTCCAAACTGACCAGCTGGACAAACTTTGTCTTTAGAAATATCAATTTTGAGCAGACCTTTAACCACATCATTTTTACTCAGGTTTGCAATGGCTTTGAAATTTAAGTGATTTAACATTTTGTGACACAGCCAGTTCCTTGATGAGTTGGAAGCTAGGGAGCATTCTGGTTCATTCGGTTGAGTAGGCCAACTGACTTTGTATGTGTTACCACATCTATCATCTGTCATTATGACACATCCAGAACTATTTTTGACTGTACGATTGTGCTTACTGAACTCAACTGAATAATCATTATCACGTAACTGACTTATGCTGATTAAGTTGTATTTAAGATTTTCAACAAGTAATATATTTTCAATGATAATTTTACCATGGATAAGCTTACCCTTACCCAGGATTCTACCTTGAGAAGCATCTCCAAATGTGATCTTAGGTCCATTAAACTGAGACAGTTCATTCAGCAGTTCAGCTTCTCCAGTCATGTGTGTCGAACATCCATTGTCCAGGTACCAGACTGACTTCTTAGCTAGTTCAGTTTTGATATCCTGCAATCACAAATGAATAAAACATTTGGTACCCATATATATTTGGGTGCAGATGGGATTAGCCCTTTTAGAACCCAAACTTGGATCAACTTGATTGGCCTTCCATTTGTTGTGTTCCAAATAGGTTTTGAGTGAATATATGTGTTATGTGTTTTGCGTGCAGTGGATACCACATGTTGTTTACATTTCCAACTTCATTGATCAGCTTATACCATTTCTGAATATGTTTGCAATTAAAATAATTTTTATTTTTATCTTTCATCGAGCTATGCTTGGCTGAACTGGCTTGAAAGGTGAAATGTCCACTACTTTTTAACTTTAAAATCCTACTAAATTTAAAAAAAAAAAAAAATTGAACACCAAATTCGAACTTCATAATTAAACTAACTTATCATTTCCATAATCCAAAATAAATTAACATCTAGAAATTTAAAGAGCATAAAATCCTAAATCGTCAATTAATAAAAATCCTATATCAACCATTAACATGATCAAAACTAACTTCAAAACTTTACTATCAAACTAATGTTGAAAATAAATGTCACTCGGGAGTGTACTGTGGGCCTCGATCCACTCAAGCGTCAGCGTCTCCGTCAACCTCATACTCACCTGCAACATTCAAACCTAGTGACTCTAACGACTCAACATGTCCTAAACATGAGTACAAATAATACATATACAAGCACATGCATTAAAAATCATACTTTTATTTAAAATAAGCTTGTAAGCACAAATAAATCGTAAATCATTTAATCATAAAACTTTCCATCATTATATATCGTTTTAGGAGAAGTTTGATCCTTAAAAGTGACAAGCTGTATCATGTGGTTGACTATTCAGTCTTAGCTCACCATTGCGCATGGGGACGGGCACTAAGCACCGACGCAAAATGGAAATACGATCGTTGGGCTCTCTTTGGGGTCTTCTCCCGTAAACGGGTTCTCTCTGGGCCCTTTCCCAAACGATATTCCCAATAATCATATATCATATCTTTTTTGTCACAGTCAATTCACATCCTTCAAAATATTTTTTTTTCTTATTTAATCATAAAATATCATATCCTTCCACATATGTAAAATAACATTTTTTAACAGTGCAAACTACATAGCCTTATCATAAATCACATAATTTCGTCATAAACGTTTTAAAATATCATTTAGCATGCGTTATGATTCCTCGGGACACTGGCAGACCTTTCGTACTACCGGGACGTAAAATTACCATTTTGTCCTTGGACTCAAAAATTCCAGATTTTGACTCGAGACCATCCCAAATAATTATTTAAGCTTAAATTTGACTTCTAATATTTGTTTTTAATGTAACTCGGGCTTTTTGATTTAATTCCTTAATTAATAAACCGTGAAGCGTTTAATTCCCGAATTAATTAAAAACTTAATATTTTCTTTCTAAACTTTAAACATGAACTTTTCCTTCCTAAAAAAAATCCCGTGAGCCATGAGCCACCCCCGTGGACCCACAATTCGAGCCCCTACCAATATAAACCCAAAAAGTCAAACCCTAAGCCCTACACCAAGCCACTGCCCAATTCCCTCGAGCCATGACCCAGCCACCCTTGACCAGACCTGACCCTAACCCTCCTAGACTCTACCAGGACCAATGCCCCAGCTTCAGTCCCCAGCCCCAGCCCCAGCCCAAGCGCGAAGCCCATCCTTGCGCATGGACCTGAGCCGCGCCTTTCCTAGATTTCTAGCCATGCAAGGACTCTCCTAATCCTCCAACCAACGACCCCACTTGCACTTAACCATCCTTGGACCATCCTCTAGACCCTGCTCTACCAGCCCTAGCCGAGCCGCAAGCCCTTTCCTTGAAAATCGCACCCACGCGTGCATGGAAAAGAGTCCTACCCCTTGTGGGCTCTTCCCTAGCTGGTAACCATGAGTCCTAGCCATGCTAGGACTCTTCCTAACCCCAGACCATGTCCAGCACAGCCCCTGCCCCAGCCCTGGCTGAGCCGCACGCAGCCAAGCCACCTAACCGTAGCGTTCTTCCCACGAGAAGCCCTAGAAAACCCTAGGTTTGTTGCCTCCCTTTCCAAGCTCGGTTCCAGCATGTATTTTGTCCCATAACGACTCTTTTCTCATCTATTAAACACCTCCTATTGGCAGCGTGTCTTTAGGAATCATAACGTTTTTCAAACAAGCGTAAAACCATCATTACTTTGAAAATATTTGTTCTATCGTTAAACGGTTCATGCTTCAATATTTTTTATGCCAAAATAATTAAAAACAAGCATAATATGATTTGAATGGTGCGTCAAAGAAGATTAGAAGCGTGCCTTCGCATTTTAGAAAGCTCGAATATGCGATCGTCGACGTGGGTTGCAAAGGGAGACGAACGGGCGACGAAGACTCCTTGTTTTTTCTCCTCAAATATTTCGAAAATATGGAGTGTGTGTTTTCGGCTGAATGAGCTTAATGAAGACCCTAGGTTTCTATTTATATATTTAAAATTTTCATGCTAATGGGCTTGGGTTTTGGGACTTTGATTTTTGGAGAAATTGGGCCTACTGATCTTAGGTAAATTAGGTCCAATAACACCTATTTAATTGAAAAATAAAAATTTATAAAATTTAGTTTTCAAAAATAATACTTTTGGTAATTTTAAAAGTCCCTCGTTTGCCCAAAACCGGCTTCTCGAATAAAATCGTGCTCGTCTTGTAAAATAATTTGGACTCTGCTATTTTTAGAAAAATTTAATCATATTAATAAGCCTTGAAAACATTTAATGAAAAAAAAAATTTAACTTGGTCGTCCCTAGTCTACTTTCCCTAGCCTATTATCGAATATTCGGATAAAACATTCAATTTTCACGAAATCATGCAATCTAATTTTTTTTAATCATGCAATTAGACCTTCAATCATATAATATACATCAAGTAAGCATTTAGAATCAATTAAATAAAATAATTAAGCAAATAAGCACATTTTCATGCATGTGGTTTACGTGACTTGACTTTTGGACGTTACAAAAGGACTTCCAGTTAGGTTTAGCTCTAGATCTCTAAGGTAAGTAACCAATACCAAATTTTTTATTTTTGTTCATATGCACAATAGGCTTTTCAGCTTGATGAATAGGTTCTTGAGGTTCATGTATCATACTGGATATCACAAAGTGAATATATTTCCCTTTTCATACATTCAGTTTTGGGTAAGCGCTAGTTTCAGGAATGCTTTCCTTGTTGCTGAAACTGAGACTGATTGAGACCGGTTTTGTCTCCAACATGTTTCTGCAATCTGGCATTTCAGTTAACATAACTGAAGACTTATTTCAAGATGAAACTAGTTCGGTTCGCTTGAAGTTTTCAATATTGACCTTCTGGGTCTCATCCTGTAACTTTTCATTCTCAATTTTTAGTTTAGCAATCTCTACCCTGAGACTCAACATTTCACTAGATTGTTCCCAGTCAGTTTCAGTTATGTCATCGGGTAGATCATTTTGTTTAGCTTTAATTTTCTCGAATGATTGAAAAAGCCTTTGGTACTCATTGACCATGTCATAAAGTACATTGACAAGGTCCTCTTGTGAAAAATCAGTTGAGCTAAAATAAAATACATGTTCACTCATACATTCGAGCTCAACATCTTTTGCCATTAAACATTTTACTTTTTCATCATCGCTGGATTTTTATCAACATCTGAATCAGCCCATTTTGATTTGTTTTCTTCTGCCAACCTTGCCTTTTGATCATATATTTCTTGGAGATCTTTTCATCCTTGGATTTTTATCAACAGTTCTCCTGCCCTTTTCAGATGATCTTCTGTCATTCCTTTTTGGTTTAGGACAATCACTATGAAGTAATCAGTTTTGCCACAGTTGAAACAGGCATTGGAGTCATCAGTTGACTCCCTCTTTTGATAAGATCTTCGATTGTACTTTGAAAGTTGCCTAGATTTTTTCTTAGAATTTTCCTTAACTTTTTTACAAACAGTGACATAGCATCACTGCTTAATTATGCGGATGACTTTTCATTTGAAACTGATGGTTCCTGTTTCACCGCAGTTAAAGCTTTAGTCAGCTGAGCAGCAGGTTGATCATCTTCCCTTATTTGCAATTCAAACTCATAGACTTTCAAGTCTTCAAATAAGTCTTGTAGCTCCATCTTGTTCAGATATTTTGATTCACACATAGCTACTGTCTTGACATCCCATTTTTTTGGTAGTCCCCTCATTACTTTAAGAATCACTTCTCGGTTGTTGTACACCTTTTGAAGTGCATTGTGTTCTATCATAATCTCACTGACTCTTTCATCAAATAATTCTCCAGGCTTCATCTTGATGTTGTAAAATTTTTGTATGTCCAAGGAGAGCTTATTTTCTTTGGTTTACTTATCTCCTTCACACAGCTGGATCAACTTTTCCCAGATTCTCTGGCAGTCTTGCATATTTTGATCTTTCTGAATTTGTTTTTTTCGAGTTTTTTATATATAATGTACTTGGCTACGTTGTCAAGATTTTCTTTCTTCTTAACATCGTTTGTCCATTCATTTCTTGGTTTTTCTAGTATTTGGGGAGCACCCTCAGTGATGGCTACGACTATATTTGCCTTCATTATCTTCATTGTTCCATCTATGATGACAAACGAAAAATCATCGTCTTGTGCAGCTAAGTGAGCCTGCATTCTGATCTTCCAATCATAAAAATACTCTTTGGAAAACATTGGAATCTTACTGAATGATGCCATGATGAATTTTTTTTCAGGGACAAGAATGAGCCTCTCTGATGCCACTTGTCATTATTGAGATAGAAAATTTAGAAGAGGTGAATAAATTTTCTTTCACTAGTTTCGATTGTGTTACCAATGATGAAACTTTCTTCTTGTCAATAGAGTTTTCAGCAAGTCTACCAGTATCAACTATACTGAAGAAGACTTACTGAAACTGATTTGAACAAAAGCCTATTCAGTTGGGCGGTTAATATAAGGTATACCGAAAGATAAATGAACGCATGAATGTTTATGTATGTTCGGAGAATTCAATACTCCTATCTCATCTCTTCTTTCTCAAGGAATGTTTGTACTAAAAGACTTTGGTAATTATAAGTGATTTGGAATTACCAATTTCAGTTAGGACTTAACACTGCCTAACTGAAACTCTTAGTGAAACTGAAGACTTAGAGCACTAGAGTTCCTTGCTCACAATTTATCTAATTTACAAAAAAGAATTTATGCATCAATATGATTCTTCAAATGACCAGATAAATAAACAATAAGTTTGTGTTTCTTATTTTCTCTGTTTGAGATACATCTGATAAAGATTTTTGGATTTTTCTTTTCCATCCAAAAAGAATTGCTTATGGCTGTTTCAACTGATCTCATATATAGTCTCAATCTTGCAACGTTAACCTGTACAAAAAATATCCGTTCATGACTGCAGAAGTAATTGTTGTCGATTCATCGCCTTTTCTGGTATCAGTTGACTTCTGACAGAAACTGTCACTTTGATCGTTAACACAAATTGGTATAATCAAAAGCTGTTTGATTTCAGATTTGATCCTTAATCACTGGTCGAAAAAGGTCTTTGAATCTATCTTGTAATAAGTGATAGCTTGTCGTTTGAATTAACTTAGAAGTCTCTTAATCAGTTTGGTCAGTTTTGGCTAACGATCAGTTAGGCTATCTGATTTCAGTTTCTGCTTGGTTGGTGATCAGCTAGGTTAACTATTTCAGTTTCTGCTTTGGTGATCAGTTAAGTTATTTTTTTCTATCAAACGCCAAAATTATATGTTCCAACAATGGTTGTTTATGGTTTTTGTGTTTCTTTGTTATGTATTTTAATCCGACATTAATGTACTATGTTAAAGTATTTGAGTACAATACAGATAAAATCAAGTATGTACAAAATATAACATTGACGCACAAATTATGTTACATAACTAGGTATAAGTTTCCAAAATTGAGATACAATGTAAAAGTAATTGAATATTATAATACATGTAAAATCAAGTATATACAAAATAGATCATTGAAATACAAATTAAGTTACTTAAAAAGGTATAATTTTCTGAAATTAAGGTACAATGTAAAAGTAAGTGAGTACAGTACGTATAAAATCAAGTATATAGAAAATAGAGTATTGACACACAAATTATGTTACTTGTGAAAGAGATCGATTTTAGGTGCCCGAATGTGCAACGGAAGTTCAAAATTTTCGATTTTTTACAAGAAAAATTCGAGCACCTCATATACTATTGTGTAGCAAATACAAAAAACACCAAATATGTCATACATAATGTGTTTAGAAAATATACCTATCAATCTTTTGAGATTGATGATGGCTCCAACTAAGGTGTAAACACCTTAGCTCTTGAATGGCAAGAATATTAAACCCACCACCAAATAGCTAGAATCCCTCTTATTTTGCACTAGAAAAATAGGAGGATTTTTCTTTGAGAAGTGATTTCTTTCCTCAACTATTGAAGAAGAAAATTGAGAGAAATTGAAGGAGATGTGTTATAGAAATTTCTGCCAAGGAATCATGGAGTGAAGGGGAGGATGACTTATCTTGGTTGTGGGAAAAGTAAAAGTCACTTTTTGCATGCCAAGCCTTGGACATTGAAAAAGTAGTCTCCCAACTCTTCACCTCCCATGCATGCATTTCTTATTTGGTTTTTAACAATTAAAAACCCATGAACTTAATTTAATTATCTCAAACAAATTTGAGACTAATTAAACATTACTTGAATTTACTCAAGCCCACTAGTTGAATAATTATTTCATATTGGGCTCTACAAGACTCAATATGATTTAATTAATTCAACACTTGAATTAATTTAATTATTTGGACTCTACTAGGCCCACTAGTGTTTAATTAATTCAACACCAATAATGTTTATGAAAATCACAATTTTCAAATACATTATTTATTTGGCCAACTTTTAATTTAGGAACACTTCCTCAAATTAAAAGTTACATTTCCCTCATAGAAGTCATACTTCTATTTTTTTATTACGCTTATAAACTCCTTTATAAGCCGTTCACTATATTGAATTATTTTACTTCTCAAAGAGATCTAGAAAGCTAGTACTTGTGTGGCCCTCAATGGTTCATTGATACAACTAGCCGTGGGTTCACATCTCCATGTGATTCGGACTAAACATGTCCTTATACGAGCATACCCCAATTGCTCCATTCTTAATTATAAACTCCTTGATAATAAGAACGTCAGAACTTAACTCTGATAGTACCCAACCAATCATGTTAAACGCCTAGCAGCATCGCTTACATGATTCCCTTGGTATCAAATGATAGTGCCTGCAAGAACCATTCTATTATGGTAAGCGTACAGTACGGTCTCTTCAGCTCATATATCCCGACCGATTCGACAACCATTGGTATATCGAGAGTTGTCAATGAATCGATACTATGTGTCATGTCGTAGTTGCATCGATGGTGTAATCTATGAAACCCATTTCATAATTACCACCATACTCTGATCAGAGATTTCATACTACATACACATAGGATATCCATACCCGAAGGTAAGCGGTGAATCACCGACTACAATGCATCGACTCCTATATGTTTCGACAAAACACCCAACCTTGCCACCTGATGACCTCTCGAGAGTCGGTAAACAAGTCAAAGTGCAATGCTAGCTCATAGATTCTCAATGTTGTCCCGGGTCATAAGGACTAATGGTGTACAACCATAAACTTGGACGTTTCCACTCGATAAGTGAGAACCACTTGGAAAGTCTTTTATGGAGGGTTGTTCAGTGCACTCTACAAGGAGCACCTATCTGCATGTTCGGATATCACAATGTCCCCTACCAATGAAACATGGTACTCACATTGCAGATACTAGTCTCGAACTCGAGCGGCCTATATCCTTCTTAGCGGCGGCTGAATCGACTAAGAACTGTTTAGAATATACAGCATTGCAAATATGAGTTTCATGATACTCATCATATGAGCATCTCATATTTTTTCTACTATTTGTATATTCAAGGACTTTATCTATGCAACTAGCATGGGTATACAGATAAAAAAGTGCCAAAACAATAATTTCAAATATTATTAAAATAAAGACTGTTTATACATAGAGTTTCATTGTGAACACTCGGCCAACACTTGGCTCGACGTGCACCTACTCTAACAATCTCCCACTTACACTAGAGCCAACTACCCATATGCTTCAAACCCATCGATTCGCGATGCTTCTCGAATAATGGTCTAGGTAAAGGCTTAATTAGTGGATCAACAACATTATCTGCGGAGCCGACTTTGTCAAGCGACACTTCTCCTCTTTCCACAATTTCTCGAAGGATGTGGTACTTTCTCAATACATGTTTGGACTTCTGATGAGACCTGCGCTTCTTTGCTTGAGCTATAGCTCCCGTGTTATCACAAAACACCGGGACAGGAGCAACTCCATTAGGAATGACGCCCAACTCTTAGACAAAATTCTTTATCCAAACAGCCTCCTTTGTTGTAGCTGATGCAGCAATGTATTCGGCCTCAGGGGTGGAATCCGCAGTACTGTCTTGCTTGGAACTCTTCCAACAGACTGCAGCACCATTGAGCATGAATACGAACCCAGAGGTTGACTTCGAGTCATCGATATCGCTTTGGAAGCTAGAGTCGGTATAGCCTTTCAATTTCAGTTCTCCACCCCCATAGACCAAGAACAACTTATTGGTCCTTCTCAAATACTTGAGGATGTCTTTCACAGCTTTCCAGTGTGGAAGACCAGGGTTCGATTGATATCTACTCACTACACTTAGTGCGAAAGCCACGTCAGGACATGTAGATATCATCCCATACATGATGCTACCAATCTCAGATGCATAAGGAATGCTTGTCATCGCCGCTATCTCTGCATCAGTCTTGGGAGACATAGACTTGGATAGGGACACGCCATGACACATTGGTAGATGTCCTCTCTTGGACTCATCCATCGAGAACCGCTTCACGATGGTATCAATGTATGTGGACTGGGTAAGACCAAGCAATCTTCTTGATCTATCTCTATAGATCTGTATTCCCAATACAAAAGATGCTTCACCCAAGTCCTGCATCGAGAACTTACTCGCTAACCATATTTCAGTTGATTGCAGCATTCCTACATCATTCTCAATGAGTAGAATGTCATCAACATAAAGCACCAGGAATGTCACAACACTCCCACTGACCTTCTTATACACACAAGGTTCCTCAGAATTCTTAGTAAAACAAAACTCTTTGATTGTACTATCGAATCTAAGGTTCCAACTCTTAGATGTCTGCTTTAGACCATAAATAGATCTTTGAATTTTGCATACCATATGCTCACTTCCGATAGATGTAAACCCTTCAGGTTGAGACATGTAAATCTTTTCCTTAATATCCCCATTAAGAAAGGCTGTCTTGACATCCATCTGCCATATCTCATAGTCATACCATGCAGCTATGTGTAGCAATATCCTTATAGACTTGAACATTGCAACTGGAGAAAGGGTTTTCTCAAAGTCAACTCCTTGTCTTTGAGTATATCCTTTTGCCACCAATTGCGCTTTGAAGGTCAATACCTTCCCATCCGTCCAATGTTTCCTCTTGTAAATCTATTTACACCCTATGGGAACAGTTCCCTCAGGTGGATCCACAAGATTCCACACTTGGTTTGAATGCATAGAATTCATCTCAGATTCCATAGCTTCAAGCCACTTGGATGAATCGGCATCAGATAACGCTTCCTTGAAGTTCCAAGGATCACATCCATGGATAGGCTAATCATGGCCCTCTTCAAGAAGCAGACCATACCTCATAGGTGGTCTCGAGACTCTCTCGGATCTTCTAGGAGCTTGTATCTCCTCTCTTGGCTCTTCGGGTATGGGTTCTATAATTGTGGGTGTCTCTCGAACCTTTTCGAGTTCTATCATCTCCCCTTTTCTATCCAATAGAAATTCTTTTTCCAAAAAGGTTGCATTCCTAGAAACAAACACCTTTGTTTCTTGGGGATGATAGAAGTAATATCCAACAGAATTCCTTGGATATCCCACAAAGTTACATAAAATGGATCGACTATCCAATTTATCTCCCACTACCTGCTTCACATAAGCAGGGCACCCCCATATTCTAAGATAAGAATATTTAGGAGGCTTACCCATCCATATCTCATATGGTGTCTTATCAATTGCCTTTGAATGGACATTTAGTGGAATATCTTTCAATTTTAAGTTATAGAGATCGTTTTCAAGTTCACCAGTACCAATCAAACATTCATTCTTGTAAATGTTGCAAACACCTTTGCTAAATAAACAAGAATATCCATTTTTATCAGCATAGAAATGGAAACAATGTTTTTCACAAAATTAGGTACAAACAAAACATTTCTTAAAATTAACTTAAAATTATTGTTCAACAATAAGTAAACATCTCTGACAGCCTTGGCAGCAACTCTTGCCCCATTGCCCATCCTCAAGAAGGTCTCACCTTCCCTTAGTCTCCTACTTCTTTCCATCACCTGCAAATCATTACAAAGATGTGAGCCACAGCCGGTATCTAATACCCAAGAAGTAGAGTTAATTGAGATTTTTACTTCAATGTAGAACATACCATTTCCAGAACCTTTCTGGGCAAGATATTCTTTGCAATTGCGCCTCCAATGTCCAGGCTTCTTGCAGTGATGACAAACATCACTAGTCTTGTCAGCCTTAACTGGTGTGGCTACCACGACGGGATTCGGAGATTGCCTCAACAAGGGCACGTTCTTCTTGGGACGTTGGAAAGAACGCTTCTTTCCTTTCCCATGTGGATCAATATTCGTACCAGATGAAGAACAAACATAAAGAACCAACTTCTCTTTCTTGATGGTGGATTCAAACGTAACAAGCATATTCACCAACTCCTCAAGGGTCGGCTCTAGCTTGTTCATGTTGAAATTCACCACAAAAAGATCAAACGAGCTAGGCAGTGACAAGAGCAACACATCGGTGGTCAACTCCGAAGGCAACATCAAATCCATGCCAACGAGCTTGTCCATGAGCCCAATCAACTTTAGGCCATGCTCATGGACCGAAGCCTCATCTCGCATGCGTAAACTGATTAGCTCCTTGACGGTAGCATGCCTAAGAGGCCGTGTTTGCTCACCAAAGAGCTCCTTGAGATGCAAATGAATGTCAGCAGCACTCTTTGCATCCTCAAAACGCCTCTGCAGCTCATCATTCATAGAAGCCTTCATATAACACCTGGCTTTCAAGTCATGGTCACACCATTCCTTGTAAGTCTGCAATTTCTCAGGAGTGCAGTCAGTCGGAGCCTCAACAGGGGGCGACTCAGTCAGTGTATATGCTATCCTTTCCGAATTCAAGACGATTTTCAGTTTTCTTAGCCAAGTGAGGTAATTAGGTCCAGTTAATATGTGTTTCTCGAGTATTGCAGATAGCGGATTGCGAATCGAAGACATAGTAAAAAATTGTACTGAAAAGTAAAATAGATAAATGTTGATGACTATTTTAAAATATTTAGTAAGATATAAAGTATGGACTTTTACTTTATAAATGTTTACTCCCACTGTTTTGACATCTTTCACTACCCTCTAGTGAAAATGGGAAACTCCTTTCCTCAGTAGGTACGTAAGGTCCAATTAGCGAATTATGATCACGAATAATATCAGTCAATCACAATTCCTAAAAGGTAGTTTTCAATTGCATCTCCATGCAACCCTCTACGTAAAATTTTGTCTCACGTTTGATTAGGACCCAATAATATGACGTCGTTCATCTTTACGTGTCAAGCCTTACTCATCGATGTTGAACCTTAATAGACAGTCGCCATGAGTTCCCTCAATAATATGAGCCGAAATCATGGGAGTTCCACGTAGTTCACATCACCATGTCAATGGATGTCACAACTTTCCGGCACCCACGGGCTCCCCCAATAATATGAGCCGAGCCTCGAGCACGGGTAGCGTTCATCATGCACCCATTGTCGATGGAAGACATGGAAATTATAAACACCTTTATAATTCCCCTTTTCGGGCTTGATATTAATTTTGAATCTTATTCAAAATGAGGGTTTTTTAATTTTGAAATGTCTCATCATTAATTTTATTTAAAAGCTTGCCATGTTTGATCGTATATTTGCCGGATTCATGCAACTTTGTTATTATCATAATAATAACGCACATACTCATTATTTATAACATATCATGCATATATTATAAACAGTAAACAAAACAAAGATTGTCAATCGCCCCAACACTAATGGCCCGTGTGAGATAAACACGGGCCTAGGTCCAATCCTAGGGAAATGCATATGATGCAAATGCAACTATTACATATACTTCCAATATTTACATGTCTTCGATCTTCATAATCATCAAGGCCACCATCTTCCAATCTTGATCTTCCACTATACTAATATTTACAAAAATATATCCATGGAAAATAGGGATACATCTCATGGGATGGGAACGGGCCATAAACCAAGCCCACATGAAATTTGATAATTATTACAATCATTCAACACAAAATATCCTAGCGTACACCTAGCAAATTGGGCTTGAGCTTTTGATCATCCTTCATGCATAATATCACATATCATACACCATCAATTAATTATCACATTAATTAATTGATCCAATATTGTATATCTTGATCCAATCACTAACCGCAACGATTATAAACTATATTAACAAAGTATAAAAACACCTTTGTCTAATTTCTAATTAATTTATTTATAGCCGAATTTCTTATAAATCACCATTTACTATAAATAATTAAAGTCCAACTTCAATTATTTATTTCATGAGAAAATATTTGCAACTTTTGTAAATTTAAACTTAAGGGCCCAAAAAATCATTTTTCACCAAAAACATTTTCGTCCATTTAAAATTCACAAATATGTTAGCCATCTAATGGCCCAACAACATCAAGTCCCATGACACTTTGATCATCCAAAACAATTTTGGAAACCCTAGTCGTCATCGCCGTCGCCGGAGCTCCGTCGCCGGATTCTGGCCAACCAAATTTTTTTTTTAATTTTAATAGAGGGATTCGGGCAGCCCCTCCGGCTACCCTTGCAGCCCGAGCTGCCAGAAATAGGCTGCCACATGCTGCCCAATAAACCCCTTTTCTAGGCCTTGATTTTGTTGCAAAAATTCATCTCATGCGGTTAGAAATTGCCCTCAATATAATATTATGTATATGATACACAAAATAGTATCCTTAGCTCTAATACCACTTGAAAGAGATCGATTTTAGGTGCCCGAATGTGCAACAGAAGTTCAAAATTTTCGATTTTTTACAAGAAAAATTCGAGCACCTCATATACTATTGTGTAGCAAATACAAAAAACACAAAATATGTCATACATAGTGTGTTTAGAAAATATACCTATCACTCTTTTGAGATTGATGATGGCTCCAACTAAGGTGTAAACACCATAGCTCTTGAATGGCAAGACAATCTTCAAGCTTTCCTTTGAACACATCTTGCTCAAATATTAAGCCCACCACCAACTAGCTAGAACCCCTCTTATTTTGTACTAGAAAAATAAGAGGATTTTTCTTTGAGAAGTGATTTATTTCCTCAACTATTGAAGAAGAAAATTGAGAGAAAATGAAGGAGATGTGTGATAGAAATTTCTGCCAAGGCATCATGGAGTGAAGGGAAGGATGACTTCTCTTGGTTGTGGGAAAAGTAAAAGTCACTTTTTGCATGCCAAGCCTTGAACATTGAAAACGTAATCTCCCAACTCTTCACCTCCCATGCATGCATTTCTTATGTGGTTTTTAACAATTAAAAATCCATGGACTTAATTTAATTATCTAAAACAAATTTGAGACTAATTAAACATTACTTGAATTTTCTCAAGCCCACTTGTTCAATAATTATTTCTTATTGGGCTCTACAAGACTCAATATGATTTAATTAATTCAACACTTGAATTAATTTAATTATTTAGACTCTACTAGGCCCACTAGTGTTTAATTAATTCAACACTTGAATTAATTTAATTTAGTCCATAATAATGTTTATGAAAATCACAATTTTCAAATACATTATTTATTTAGCCAACTTTTAATTTAGGAACAATTTCTCAAATTAAAGGTTACATTTCCCTCATATAAGTCATACTTTTATTTTTTTATTACGCTTATAAACTCCTTTATAAGCCGTTCAACATATTGAATTATTTTACTTCTCAACGGGATCTAGAAAGCTAGTACTTGTGTGGCCCTCAATGGTTCATTGATACAACTAGCCGTGGGTTCACATCTCCATGTGATTCAAACTAAACATGTCCTTATACGAGCATACCCCAATTGATCCATTCTTAATTATCAAGTCCTTGATAATAAGAACGTCAGAACTTAACTCTGATAGTACCCAACCAATCATGTTAAACGCCTAGCAGCATCGCTTACATGATTCCCTAGGTATCAAATGATAGTGCCTGCAAGAACCATTCTATTATGGTTAGCGTACAGTACGGTCCCTTCAGCTCATATATCCTGACCGATTCGATAACCATTGGTATATCGAGAGTTGTCAATGAATCGATACTATGTGTCATGTCGTAGTTGCATCGATGGTGTAATATATGAAACCCATTTCATAATTACCACCATACTCTGATCAGAGATTTCATACTACATACACATAAAATATCCATACCCGAAGGTAAGCGGTGAATCACCGACTACAATGCATCGACTCCTATATGTTTCGACAAAACACCCAACCTTGCCACCTGATGACCCCTCGAAAGTCGGTAAACAAGTCAAAGTGCAATGCTAGCTCATAGAATATCAATGTTGTCCCGGATCATAAGGACTAATGGTGTACAACCATAAACTAGGACGTTTCCACTCGATAAGTGAGAACCACTTGGAAAGTCCTTTATGGAGGGTTGTTCAGTCCACTCTACAAGGAGCATCTATCTGCATGTTCGGATATCACAATGTCCCCTACCAATGAAACATGGTACTCACATCGCAGATACTAGTCTCGAACTCAAGCGGCCTATATACTTCTTAGCGGCGGCTGAATCGACTAGGAACTGTTTAGAATATACAGTATTGCAAATATGAGTTTCATTATACTCATCATATGAGCATCTCATATTCTTTCTACTATTTGTATATTCAAGGACTTTATCTATGCAACTAGCATGGGTATACAGATAAAGAAGTGCCAAAACAATAATTTCAAATATTATTAAAATAAAGACTGTTTATACATAGAGTTTCATTGTGAACACTCAGCCAACACTTTGCTCGACGTGCACCTACTCTAACAACTTGACTATGTATAGTTTTTCAAAATTAAGGTACAATGTAAAAGTAATTGATTACAATACACATAAAATCAAGTATACACAAAATAGAGCTTTGACACACAAATTATGTTTCTGAACGAGGTATTATTTTCAAAAATTAAGGTATTATGTTAATGTAATTGAGTAAACACAAAAAATAAATTATATATCAACATAATTTTGGCACTAAGATGTAATTTTATGTTACTTTATAAAATTAAGGTATTATGTTAATGTACAACTTTTTAAAATTAAGACTCACTTGCACTATACGTACCATACCTCTCATTAAAACCATTTGACTACAACCACCCGTCAAAGTAGTAAATTTCTACAACCACACCTACCACTCATAATATAAATATATATATTGGCTATGATTCTTCAAATTTTTGGTCTTGAAAAATGAAATTGAAGGATGTACCTGGGGTGGGCACGGGTCGGGTTTTTCGAGTTTCGGGTAATTCGGATCGGGTACCCGATTTTTTCGGGTAGCATTTTTATTACCGGAACCCGATCCGATTCTGGATACTACCCGCCTTTTCGGGTACCCGACAAGTTCGGGTTCGAGTAACGGTCGGGTTCGGGTTTTTTTTTTGGACAAAATAACATTTTATCATTTTGTGCCTACCAAATAATATATGACGATAAAATAGGTTTATAAAAATAATATTGTCTCATGAATATCTACAAAAGTTACACAACAAATATTTATCTCAAAACTTAGGATGAGTATTATAATTAACAAATCTTTAAATCGAGCATAAACTATTGAAATCCAACTTTGATCTTCACCAAAAAAAATCAGAATCAACTTCTTGTTTGACTTTCAAAATATCATCTGGAATGTTTCATCACCTACATAAATATGTAAATTTATTAACAAAAAAATAAACATCATAAAACAAAAATAAAGTGTACCAATAATTCATGTTTTTTTCATCAATGCAGGAAACAAAATCCATAATATAAATAATAATAAGATTCACATGCATAAACTTCCAACCTTGAATTGAGTACATTTTTTTTACCTTTATCGTTGAATTAGTTATGATAATCAAACATCAATAATAGATGTATCAACACCCAATTTTGTCAACTCTGCAAAATAAACAAAGAAAAAAAATGTTGGTACTTCGAAATGTTGAGATATATCTAAAGTAAATAAAATTAAATTAAAATACCTTTGTCAATCATTTCAACATCACACAAATCTTCCTCCATATTAATTGGTTTTGAATCACATCGAAACCAGTCTTGAGCACAAATGAGAGATTGAACTATCTTGGGCGATAAAGAACTCCTAAATGCATCAAGTACACGCCCTCCGATGCTAAATGCAGCTTCTGAAGCAACGGTGGAAATTGGAACTGCCAATATATCTCGAGCCATTCGAGAAAGAATGGGAAACCTGAGACTATTATCTTTCCATCATTGCAATATATTAAAGTTCTTTTTTTCCTCCTCAACATCTTCAACCAAATATTTCTCCAACTCAGACTTTACTACTTAACATTTCCCTCCACTCTTATACATCTTGAACTCTTGCTTCAACGACAATCTAATAGCCATTTCAGACTCATCGTCTGCCTCACACAAGTGTTTCTTAGAAATATCTTGCGAGCCAAGGGTGAAACTATTTGATGAAGAGCATAAACTTTTAGAAGTGTCTGCAGGTTTATTGGAATGCCTTAGTTTATAATCATCAAACAACTCGTAAAGGCCAAGTCTCACTTGTTCTTTCATGGTCTTATTTTTCCCAACACTCCCATACATTCTATCAAAGGAAAATTCAACAAACTCCAACTTATGTCGCGGATCAAGGATCAAAGCATAATATAAAATCATATTCATTTTCTCAGTTGATCCCCAATACTTATCATACTTTTCTTTCATTCTTTTTGCCATCAAACTTAGTTCAAAGTCAGCTGATACCCCCATAAGGATACGGGTTACGGGTCAACACGGGACATTAATTGGGCAGCCCATATCGGAGTTAATAGGCCGGGTACTTTTCCCATAGCCCGGGCTTTTGCTTCTCTTCTTGGGTAGGACATAACACGGGCCCCCATGTTACCACCACTTATCTTACCGGGCAATCCTTATTATCAGCCCGTGCTCTCAAGCTAGTACCCGGGTACCTTGCCACTTGAGCTATCTCGAAAATTGCACCACACTCGAGTGTGATTGATACGGGCCGCCTAATCTGTTAGAACCACTTGGGTTTGGAGTGTTCGGGAAGTCATCAGAAGCTATAAGTATGGACAACTAACTTGGCATATTTAGTAGGTGGCACTGAAAACTAGGCAAGGTAATGATGGAATTTTCTCCTATAAATAGCAGGTACCAAATTCATTTACGGATTCTGAAAAACTTTGAACTCTCAAGCACTTACACATTTTCTCTTAAATATTGCTTGTATTCATCGGAAACCCGCTGACTTTAGCATCGGAGTGGCTATGCCGGATACACAACGGTCCCATTCACGAGTTCCTTTCATTGTTTGCAGGTGTGATTGAAGTCATTATCTTCACTTAAAATTCATCAAAATACTAAATTATTGATTTGATTCGGTAAATTGCACATCTATTTCATACCCAATTTACTTGGATCGCATCATTGGCCCCGTCTGTGGGAACTTGAGACTAAGGCGTTGATATGGCTCCAACAAGAAGAACTAACCAGAATAATTCCCGAGTTCCTGGGGATGATGCCGGTACTTCGGGACAAGGTGGTGGTGTTCCTCCCACAGGACCCAATCTCATTACCATGACTCCGGAAGAGTTGGCCAGAATGATATCTGAGGCGGTGGATAAAGCTATGGCCCGAAGAGATTCTTAACACCAAGTCACACACCCAAGAGAGGAGCAGGAACATGAGCAATTAAGAAGGGAAGAGGAAGTAAGGGAGGAGGATGGTGAGTCTAACACCGGGTCCAAATCCCCGACTATAGCGGAAGAGTTGCTGGAATTAAGACATAAGATGAAGGTCTTAGAAGGACAGTTGGAAAGCCGAGGTACTTCTCGGGCACTTGTTAAGGGATGCTCATTTGCTGAAGCCATTGTCCGGGAACCTCTTCCCGGGAACTTTAAATCTGCCAAAGTGAAGGATTACGATGGCAATGCGGACCCGGAGGAACACTTGGCTAGGTTTGAAAATATGGCCATGTTACACTGTTACACTGATCAAATCAAGTGTAAGGTGTTCCTAACAACGTTGGTGGATTCTGCTCAGAGATGGTTTGAGGGATTGGCTCCTCAAAGCATTAATTCCTTCAGAGACTTCGAGAAGATGTTCTTACATCATTTTAGCAGTAGCAAGAATTACAAGAAGACTGCTTTCAGTCTTTTTGAAGTCAAACAAAACCCGGAGGAGAGTTTGAGGTTTTACATCAGGCGATTCAATAGAGTGGCTTTGGATGTTCCCACCTGCGCCACTGAGACGAAAACTACTGCGTTCACCCAAGGTTTGAGGGAGGGTGAATTTTTCAAGTCATTAACCAAGAAAGTGCTCGGGGACTTTGAGGACTTATTGTCTCGGGTAGAAAAATATATTAATATGGAGGGAGCCAAGAAACAAAAGAGAAAATCGGGAAGGAAGGAGAGGGGAGACCGGGTAATAAAGCCCGAGGAGAGGGGACAAAGGAGGAATAATCTGAGGCATTTTTCTCAGCATGTGCCCTTGAAAATTGGCCGGGATCAGGAAGTTCATGAATGCAGTAGGGATTTGTTGCCATCATAGCAGTATGCCTGAGAAGAGTGGTTTCTGTACTCTTCATGGGGTCTGTTATTATAATACTGGGGACTGCAAGACCTTGAAAAGATATTATGTTCCGACTACCATCCAAGGGCATAATCAATCTAATAAGAAGCCGAGGGGTCCACCTTGGACACCTCGGCAACCAGGACAAAGCACCCGGGGAGATTCAAGGAATGTCCCGAGAGATGAGCCCGAGAGGAGGAGAGGGCAAGAGCCCGAGAAGAAGAAGTCTTCACCCCCTGCTGCGGGTTGATAAAAATGATAACAGGAGGCTCTACTGATGGAGACTCCAACCGAGCAAGGAAGTCGAGGAGTAGGAGGGATTGTATGGAGGTGGAAGGGACGAGGAAGAGTGAGGCTGTGATAAGTTTTGACCCGGAGGATTTAAAGGGGGTAAATCTACCTCATAATGACGCCCTGATTTCCAAGTCCAGGTAGCCAATTACGATGTTTTGAGAGTCTTCGCGGACTCCGACAGCTCTGTTAATGTTATCTTTAAAGATGCCTTTGTGCAGATGGATTTGCAGGGTTATCATTTGGAAGCCATAGAGACTGCACTTTTTGGCTTTGCTGGTCACGTGGTTTACCCGGAAGGGGAGATCGTTTTGCCATTAACTTTGTGATCCCAAGATCTTAAAAAGACAGTGATGACCTCTTTCACTGTGGTGGACTCCCCGTCATCGTATAATATTATTCTAGGGAGGCCGGCTATGAATGAATTAAGGGCCCTGGCATCCACCGACCACCAAAAAGTCAAATTTCCTGTGGGAACCCGGGTAGCAGAAGTCCGGGGAGATCAACCTTCTTCCGGGAAATGCTATGTGGAAGCAGTTCGGGCTGACCAAAGCAAAACTAGGAGGGAGGGGAAGAAAGCAAGAGTTGATGAAGTAGGAGGAAGAGTAGTGGAGAAGGGAGAGGTACATTTTGTGGCTGAGGAAGAGCAAGAAGTTGGACCAGGCCAGCAGATCCGGGTGGCTCGAGACCTCAATCCATCCACTCGGGTCAGTTTATTCAATTGTTTAAAAGCTAATATTCATGTTTTTGCCTGGTCCCAACAGGAGTTGACATGGATTTCACCCTTGATATCGGAGCATCAACTGAATATTCTCTCGGGATCTAACCCGGTGAAGCAAAAGAAGAGGCATTTTGGTCCTGAAAATGATAAAGTTATTGATGAACAGGTCAGATAGTTGCTAAAGACCGGCCACATTTGGGAAATTCAATTTCCTACCTGGCTCTCGAATGTGGTGTTGGTGCCTAAATCTACCGGGAAGTGGAGGATGTGCATGGACTTCCGTGATCTCAATAAAGCTTGTCCCAAGGACCATTATCCCCTGCCCAGGATTGTCCAACTATTGGATTCCACCTCGGGCTTTGAACTGTTGAGTTTCATGGACGCTTACCAGGGGAATCATCAAATCCCTATGGCCAAGAATGATCAAGATAAAGCCAGCTTCATCACCTCGGGAAGTATATTTTTTTATATTGTAAAGCCTTTCGGGTTGAAGAATGCAGGGGCTACTTTCCAGCGTCTCATGAACACAGTATTTGAAAAGCAACTAGGCCGGAATGTGGAGGTATATGTGGATGATATCCTGGGCAAATCTAAAGAGGTTGCGGACTTTATTGCTGATTTAGAAAATACTTTTGTCACTCTAATGTGCTATGGAATCAAGCTCAACCCTGTCAAATGCATATTTGGTGTAGAGAGTGGCAAATTCTTGGGTTTCATAGTGACAGACCGAGGAATCGAAGTGAATCAAGAGAAAGTTAAGTCTATATTGTGCATGCCATCTCCCCGATCTGTCAAAGAGGTACAGAAGCTGACCGGGAGGATTGCTTCCTTGTCACGATTTATATCCCGGTCAGCACACCGAAGTTATCCTTTCTTTCAAGTCCTAAGGAAGGCTCAGCAGTTTGGTTGGGATGACAAATGCGAGCCAGCCTTCCAAGATTTGAAGAGGCATCTGGCCGAGCTCCCCGTTTTGGTAAAGCCCGAGCCCGGGAAAAAACTTTTTGTTTATCTATCTACCACCGAATATACTGTCAGCGCGGTACTGATAAGGGAAGAAGGTCCTGATCAGAGACTGGTCTATTATGTTAGTCATGCTTTGAGAGGTCCCCGAGCTTCGATACAGTGAAGTAGAGAAGGTTGCCCTAGCTTTGGTTGTGACTGCCAGGAAATTGCGACCATACTTCCTATCACATCCGATTATAGTGCTCACTAATAGTCCTTTGGGAAGAATTATGACTCACTCAGAGGTAGCCGGGTGGATGATCAAGTGGACAGTAGAATTAGGGGAGTATGATATTGAGTACAAACCCCGGGTGGTCATCAAAGCACAAGCTTTATCAGATTTTTTATCAGAAATGATCCAGCCCGATGAAGAGGAAGTATAGAGAATATTTGTGGATGGAGCGTCTAGCCTTGCTGGGTGTGGAATAGGGGTTGTAATACTATCTCCCCTTGGAGAGAAGTTTAAGCTGGCCCTGAGAATTGAGGCCTGGGTAACTAACAATGAAGCCGAGTATGAAGCTGTTCTGGCCAGCATCAGAGCTGCCCGGGAGGTAGGAGCTTCCCGGATTATCTTGTATTCTGATTCCCAATTAATTACCCAGCAGATCAAGGGTGTGTATGAAGCTAAGGATGATAGGATGCACAAATATCTACAGCTCATCAAAGCACAATTGGAAGTCTTTATGGATTGGGGTATTGAACAAATACCCCGGGAAGAGAATAATGAAGCAGACGCTTTGGCCGAAATGGCCGCTTCTTTATCAGATGCCAGTACCCGGGAAGTGCTACATGTTTCTCGGTTAGTTCTCTCCACAGATGAAGAAACATTACCAGCACTTAAGGACTACTGGATTACATGCTTGATAAAATTCATTACAACAAATGAATTACTTGAAGACAAGGCCCGAGCTCAAAAAATCAAGAGAAAAGTTCCCAGGTTTATTCTCTAAAATAATGTTTTGTACAGGAGATCATTTCAGGGGCCTTTATTGAAGTGCTTATCTGAGGGAGAGGTGGAGTGTGTCCTCCGGGAGATCCATGAGGGGTGTTGTGCTGAGCATCTCGGAGGAATACCTTTGGCCCGAAAGACAATGTTAGCCGGATTCTGGTGGCCAACTCTTAGACAGGACTCTACTTGAATAGTTCGGGCTTGAGAGAATTGTCAATATCATTCAAACTTTCAACACAGCCCGGCCACTCCTATGATTCCGATTTGGGCATCTTGCCCCTTTGATCAGTGGGGTATGGACATTGTAGGTCCCTTCCCAATTGCCCGGGCTCAGAAAAAATTCTTACTGGTGGCCGTTGATTATTTTTCCAAGTGCGTAGAAGCAGAACCCTGGCCAAAATCACTGAGCAGGAAGTATTGAAATTTTTATGGAAAAATATAGTATGTCGGTTTGGGGTACCCAGAAGACTAATCTCAGATAATGGAAGACAGTTTCAGGGCAAAGAGATTACATCCTGATGCCAGGAAATGAAGATCACTCAGTCTTTTACGTCTGTTGCCTATCCTCAAGCTAATGGCCAAACAGAAGTTGTCAATAGAATTATTGTACAAGCTTTAAAATCAGGCTACAGGGCAAAGGAAAAGACTGGGTGGAAGAACCGCCCAGTGTTCTCATTGCATACAGAACTACTCCTCGGGCACCTACTCAAGAAACTCCTTTCAGCTTGGTATATGGTTCTGAAGCAGTCTTACCAGTTGAAATCGGGAATACTTCTTCCTAGGTAGAATCTTACCATGGTAACAATGATCAAAGCCGAGCCATGGAATTGGACTTAGTAAAAAAAAGAAAAGATCGGTCATCGATTCGAATGGAATCATACAGAAGCCGGGTTATGAAATCATATAACAAGAAAGTCCGAATCCAAGATTTTCAAGTGGGGGATTTAGTCATGAAGAAAGTCAATCCAGCTGGGGATGTTGGGAAGCTGGAAACTCGTTGGGAAGGACCTTATAGAATAACCAAGAGGATCAGTTCAGGATCTTTTTATCTAGAAGATGCTCAAGGACATTCTCTCAAAATGCCTTGGAATGTATTTCATTTAAAGAAGTATTACGCTTAACAGATGTAATTGTTTATCGGAATATATAATGAAAGATCTATTTTCTCAAAGAAGTATTGAGTCTTAATTTATTATGTCTTCAACAGGGAGGTACAAAGCCCCGGACAAAGCAAAACCCAGGGCACAAACACCCTGGCTCGGAGAAACACACCCCGATCAGCAAAATCCCAGGGCACAAACACCTTGGCTCGAGGAACCACACCCCGATCAGCAAAAGCCCAGGGAACAAACACCCTGGCTCGGGGAACCACACCTCGATCAATCAAAAGCCTAGGGCATAAACACCCTGGCTCGGGTAACCACACCCCAATCAGCAAAAGCCCAGGGCACAAACACCCTGGCTCGGGGAACCACACCCAGATCAGCAAAAGCCCAGGGCACAAACACCCTGGCTCGGGGAACAACACCCCGATCAGCAAAAGCCCAGGGCACAGACACCTTGGCTCGGGGAAAAACTACCCGGCCTAGGGTGCCCACACTCATTACAAAACAAATCCTTAAAGGGCCTATACCTCGGGCATTTATTATACAAGGATTGTTATTAAGATTCATGATCTTATCAGCCCGGTTACTCACTACGGTTCCCGGTTAGTTCTCCACACTTAGAAAAATTTCTGATTTATTGCATACAAGTGATCATATTACCCGGGTCTTGGAAGATGTATCAACATATTATTAAGGAACAGTGGAAAGGAAGAAAAGAAAGTTTTCATTAATAAAAGCCCGAAGGCTAAACATTACAAATGGAAATTGCAAAAAGAAAAGTACACTCCTATTCTACCGACCCCGGTTGATCTTCTTCTTCGGAGTCCTCTACTTCCTCCTCACCCTCCTTGGGAAGTGATATGACAGCCTGTCTAAAGTCAGGGAAGTTAGCCCTATCCTTAGGCAAAAGCCCGGCCTCCTCAAACTGCTTTTTGCATTTGTTGAAGCCTGATTAAAAGAGAGGATAGGCCCGATCTTCAACTGCTGCCTTAAATTCTGGAGACGTGAGGAAGGAAGTCTGAAGTTGCTCCCTATTTTGCTCAGCCTCAGCCAGGGCCGTCTCTGCAACAACAGCCCGGGACATCTGTTCAGTAATACCCTCTGCCAGGGATTTATTCTTGCCCTCCAGAACGGAGACGTGTTCCCGAAGGGACGCTTCCCAGGCAAAGCCTGTTTGTATATCATCCCAGGTTGTGGCCATTTTTGCTCGGACTGCATCCAATGAGGCACGAAGAACAGCCACTTCCTCGTCACGGTGCTCCTGTAGCCGGGAAATCTCACCATGGAGACGATCATGGATTTCTCGGGCCACCTTGACTTGGGGAGCCTGACGAGTAGCTATGGCAGCCACCTACTCAAAGGTCGATACTATCATTTGCATGCCCTGTTTTACAAGAAAGAGTTAAAAAAAAACGGGGGGGAGAGGGGAGAAAAGTAGAAGAAAAACTTACTGATAATATCAGCCTTCAAGAAACCGAGGACCTGGGGTGAAGCTTTTCATAAAAACCTCCTCGGCAGGGATTAACATCTGCCTAATAAGGTTCAACCCGAGCCGCGTGGCTCCTTCGGTGAAGATAATAGCCCGGGGGGACTCTTGTGTAGTCTGTAGGCCAGGAGGAGTACTTGATTGATTGGTCCGGGAAGAACTCGGACCCCCTTCTGGATCGTCCCTGATCAGGATTGGCTCGGGTAGAGGAACTTCATCTCCAGTATCTTCCCGGGAGCTAGGCTCTTCCCGGCCCTAATCAGTATTGGCCCGAGTTGCTTCCTGTGCCCGGGATGCCTCCTCCTCGGCCTGCCTTTTCTTCGCTACAGCAGCCGCTCGTCGGGCTGCTAGCCTCTCCTCCTTTGCTGCCCTCTCGGCCTCCAACTTCTTCAAGAATGCCTCTTGCATTTTATCTGTACAAAGAGAAAGAAAGGTTATTATAATTCCAAAAGCAAAAAAAAAAAGGGGGTAAAGAAAGAGAGAGGAATTACCGGGTTGAACACCTAAACCAGCAACTTCGTCGATCACCCGGTCCATTGGGTCCTCATCCCAGGCACTCAACCCGTATGTTATCAGGTTATCATTGGAAATAAGGGTAGAGGAGGAGTATTTTTTGTAGAACCCGTAAATCAGTCTACGTATAAGCCATGCATAATTCTAGATTTTTAAATTTAATTGACTTCATTGCATGATTATTTTAAATGCATTTCTTTGAAGTTAATTATTTTATTATCTCAGTTCAGTAGTTTGATTTTTAGCATTTCAGTTATTTCAGTGAGGCCGGACCGGAGTTGGAGTTTTGAGATAGAATTTAAGATTTGAGAAAATATTTCCAGAAGTTAATTTAGCTAGCAAGTAAGTTCATTTAAGTTAGAAAGAGAGGTTTGAGGATTTAATTTAATTATTTGAGATGATTAAGAAATGAACTCATTTAAGTTATTTAATTAAGGGGTTAGCTCACCAAATTAATTAAAAGATTAGTAAAGTTTTTAAGGGTTATTAATTCACTAGATAATTATTTTTTCCTTCCTTTTATTTAGTGAATTTCGGCCACCCCCTTAGACTATTAAACAATTCATTTGCCTTGCCACCTTTGACCCTTTCTTGTATTTAATTAGGAAGATAATTCTTTGATCTTTCTAGCACCATTTAATGATCTAATTAGCATTATCCTATCCTAGTCTAGCATGTAAAAATCGGCCATCACCACTCTAGAATCACCCAAGAGATCATTTGATAGCAATTCAAATTCAAAATTCAAATGCATGAAGACTTGGTCTTGATATGATCCTTATATCTTGCACCATCCTCCTCACCCCTCATAACCACTCCATCACACTCCCTCACCACCGAAATACCTCATCATTCAGATCCATTTTCAGTGTAGAAAAGTCGTGATTTCATAGCCTTAGAGTAGAGAGAAAAATCGAGAGTAAAGAAAACAAGAGAAGCGCTCCACCTCCTCCGTGCCGCGTCGTCGTCGTTTCGTTCGTTTTCTTTCGAAACTAAACCAGGCATGTCTAGATTTCTTTCAAACCTTAATCAAGTCATATTATCATTTATTTTTCAGTACATGATCATGTTTATTCAAACAAAAATCGAGATCCATGTCAAAACTTTTGAAAACAACACATGCAAAATTTTTGATATTCCTTGGCAAGCTTCACGTTTTTCTTGGTTTGTGAGTTTCAGGTGATTGGTTCGACTCCAGGCTCCCAAGGCAACCTCAATACATGTAATAGGATGCATAAGTATCAGATTGGTTTGTTCGTTCAAGCCCCTGGTTGCTGGAAATTCAGAAATGGACAGCAACTTCCCATTTGTGTCCCTTTTTGAGTTCGAAAATTCAGTTTGGTTGTCGAGGAAGGATCTGATCTTGGCTGCCCCAAGGGCCTATAGCCATGGTTAGATCACTTCCCTAGCATGTCTAAGACGTGACTAAGTCTCCCTTTTGGTGGCTTGGTCCATGGCTCATCGGCTTTTAAATAATCAACAAGAACAGCCCCTTTTCCCATTCGGCTTCTTCATTGGTTCAGCATATGGTTTCGGTTTTTGGTTGCTTGGTATGGATCTTGGTTGGCCTATGGCCCATAGCCACGGTTCATACCATGCCCGTATATGTCTAGATCGTGCCATGGTCAATCAAATGGCCACTGGAACGACGCAAGACATCGATATAAGCAAAACACTACACACACATGCACGTTGGTTCTCGGTTGGAGTTTCGGTTGAGTTTTGGTGTGACGCGGATTGTGGCTGGCCTAGGGCCCTTAGCCATGATTCAAATCACCCCTTGGGATGTTGGAAAGAGTCTCTGGTGGGTGGTTCATGCCCCAATGGCCGGTAGTCTCGAAAACAACACAAGTTACACGATTGTACAGTTGCTGGAAAATTACAGCAAGTTGCTGTGTCGGTTCGGTGGCTCGTTCTAGTTCTTGGTTGGCTTTTAGCCCATGGCCTTGGACTGGATAGTGCCTCATTGAGTTAGGAAGGTCATGATTTTGACCGTTCGTCATTTGGATTATTTTTGAGGTCGTACGAGAATTTACGGTGCGATGTGCCAAATTGACTCTCGAAAGAGCGTTTCGTGTTTTGGCCTCCATTCCACCTAGATTTCGACCCTATCATTTTAGGAGCATTATTTTATGATTTTTCAACGTATTTTAATCATGACTATACGTCGGTTCGGAGTCGGTTCAGGTTGGCCCGGAGTCATGATTAAATGCGAAGTCATTAGGCGTCATAGTCGCATCTTTTGGACTAAATTGCATAGTTGGTCAAGTTTAAGCTATTGCATATTTTTCATAGCACAGTTAGGTTGCAGCGAGCCTGGGGACGATCCAATCCAATCAAGTTGGTAAAATTACGGGACATTTTCATTATGCCAGTTAATTATTTTACGTGCATTAAATAGAAAATGATTATTTTTTAGATTTATGCGATATGGCTTGTGGTTCATTCACTATGTGGGAGTGTTATTTTATATGGTCGCCAGTGACCGATCAGTTCAGTATGGTACCACCCGGTCGTCAGTGACCGGCCAGCTCAGTTCAGTTTCAGCCTCCCCGGTAGCCAGTTACCGATCAGTTCAGCTTAGTGCAGTGGCCACAGGCGTAAAACATAATCTCAACAGAAAATTTTACCAGTTATTTCAGTACAGGCTCCAAGGAGCAAACATTTTTACTGTGATTATCAGTTCAGTTATGCACGTATTATAATTGCTCAGTACAGATTATTTTCAGCATGCCTCAGGACTGGATATGTTAACTCATGCATATTTTAATTCAGATTTTTACTCGTTACCTGCGATATATGCATGCTGAGTCTTTAGGCTCACTAGACTTGATTGTTGTAGGTACTGATGAGGCCAGGGTCGAGGGCGGGGACCAGTGAGCCAGCTTGGGTCGGCAGTAGTGACACCCGAGGACCTCAGAGCAGCAGTTGTTATTTTATTCCGCAAATATTTTATCAGTCGTTGGATATTTTTAAATTGTGATTTTTGGCAAACTTTATTTTCTTCCCTGGAATATTTTGAAATATTGAACTTGATTCACCAGTGATTTTATGAATAAGGCCATTTAAGTTCTTTTAAAAAGAAAATTTTTAATTTTCCGCAAATTTTCAAGCAAGAAGTTCTAGGGCCTTTGCAATTGGTATCAGAGCGGTGGTTCTGTATAGGGTTTCACTACTACTGACCGCGAGAAAGCTCACGAAGCCACGTCTTCGGTCTGTAAGTTTTTCAGTTCAGCATTTCAGTTAAAGCATGAATTATTTTGTCAGCATGCTTCCAGATTTTCAGTACTTCAGTGTTCATTTAAAATAAATTATGGAATTATGCATGTTAGTTACGTATGGGTTATGTTGGAACAGTATGCCCCCTAGACGCATTTTAGAGCGCAACAGAGAGGAGGAGCCTCGCCGAGAGGACAGGGAGGAGCGTAGACCGGAGGGAGACCTACCACCTCCTCTACCACCCCCACCGGAGATGAGTGCCCAGATGTTAGGTGGGATGGCACAGTTCTTCGCACAGTTTGAGGGGAACAATGCCGCAGCCAGGCCGACAGGGCCCGAGGCTGTTTATGAGCGATTCATGAAGATGCGCCCGAAGGAATTCTCTGGGACATTTGACCCCATGGTTGCCGAGGGATGGATCAAATCCCTCGAGGTCATCTTTGAGTTTATGGAGCTGGGGGACGCAGACCGAGTCCGATGTGCCACCTACCTGTTCACTGGAGACGCCCGCTTATGGTGGGAAGGAGCTTCGGTAGCCTTGAATTTGGCTACACTTTCATGGACCCGCTTTACGGAAGTTTTCTACTCCAAGTATTTTTCTGAGGAGGTTCGCACAAGGCTGACCACCGAGTTCATGAGTCTGAGACAAGGGGATATGACGGTTACGGAGTTTATCCGTAAGTTCGAGAGGGGCTGTCACTTTGTGCCCCTGATCGCGAATGATGCCAGAGCCAAGCTGATTCACTTCCTGGTGGGTTTACGGCCGATCTTGCACCGGGATGTTAGGGTATCTGACCCTGCTACTTATGAGATTGCCGTCTCCAAGGCCTTAGCCGCAGAGCAGGATCTGCGGGATATCGAGAGGGATCGCCAGGGCAAGCGCCCAGTCCAGGCACCGCACCGCCCTCCTCCTCATCAGCATTAGCAGCAGAATAAGAGGCCTTTTCATGGACCGCCCAGGAACCGAGGCCAGCAGCAGCAGCAGCAGCGGGGACGCCCAGCCCCGAGGACTCAGGAGCACCCCGTCTGTCCCAGGTGCTCACGTCGCCATCCTGGAGCATGTATGGCTGGCTCAGGAAAGTGTTTTAAGTGTGGCAGTCCAGACCACATGCTGCTGCAATGTCCTCAGAGGAATCTGCCTACCCAAGGCAGAGTTTTTGCTCTCCATGCCGCGGAAACCAACCCGGAGACTATGTTGTTGACAGGGAGAATTTTTTTTATATCTGGTTCCACTACCAAGGCCTTGATAGATTCAGGGGCCATTCACTCGTTTATTTCGGAGGTCTTTGCGAACTTTCTAAAGATCAAGACCATTGGGCTAGACATAGCCTTTTCAGTAATGTTGCCGTCAGGCGAGGAGATGGCAGCCACCAATGTTATCCGAGATATAGACCTTGAGCTGTACGGTAATCTTGTTTAGCGGATCTGATTGTGCTACCGATGCCGGAATTTGACATCATCCTAGGGATGGACTGGCTATTGAGGAACAGAGTGTTGATAGACTTCTAGCGGAGATCTGTTCTTGTCCGACCGCCTGGAATGGAGCAGTTCTTATTTGAGCCGGACAGGTACTTTCCTTTACCGCGCATTATTCCTTATGTTCAGGCCAGGAAGCTCATGCATAGAGGGTGTCGGGCATTTCTAGCGACCTTTTTATCAGTCTCCGAGGAACCCAGCCAGTCAGCCTCAGATGTTCCGATTGTCAGAGATTTCTTAGACGTTTTTCCCGAAGATGTCTCTGGTATGCCACCCGAGAGAGAGGTAAAGTTTTCCATTGAGCTTATGCCAGGTACGGCTCCGATATCCAAAGCGCCGTACCGACTAGCACCGACAAAGATGGCAGAGCTTAAGAAGCAGATTCAGGAACTTCTCGACAAGGAGTTCATTCGCCCGAGCTTTTCACCATGGGGCGCGCCGGTCTTATTTGTGAAAAAGAAGGATGGCTCGATGAGGCTTTGCATTGACTATCGGGAGTTGAACAGGGTTACAGTGAAGAATAAATACCCACTTCCGAGGATTGAGGATCTGTTTGACCAGTTGCAGGGAGCTTCGATTTTCTCCAAGATAGATCTGCGTTCTGGTTATCATCAGTTGAGGGTGAGAGATGCTGATGTCTCGAAGACTGCTTTCAGGACTCGTAATGGTCACTACAAGTTCCTTGTGATGCCGTTCGGTCTGACGAATGCGCCAGCGATCTTCATGGATCTAATGAATCGCGTATTTCAGCCGTACCTCGACCAGTTTGTGATAGTGTTCATAGATGACATTCTCGTCTACTCCAAGAGTCGGGAGGAGCACAGCAGGCATCTGACCACAGTGTTGCAGAAGCACAAACTATTCGCAAAGTTCAGTAAATGCGAATTCTGGTTAGAGAAAGTGGCGTTCTTAGGCCACATTGTTTCTAGCAGTGGTATTGAGGTAGACCCAGCAAAAGTTGCAGCAGTCAGAGATTGGGTTGTGCCTCAGAATGCATCAGAGATCCGCAGTTTTCTTGGGTTGGCAGGATATTACAGGAAGTTCATTCAGGGATTCTCATCCATTGCCGTTCCACTCACAGCACTGACCAAGAAAAGTGTGAAATTTGTGTGGAGCGAAGAGTGTCAGAAGAGTTTCGATACTTTGAAGCAAGCTCTTATCTCAGCACCCGTTTTGGCTGTACCGTCAGGATCTGGTGAGTTTGTCCTTTATACCGATGCTTCGAAGCTTGGTTTAGGTGCAGTTTTGATGCAGCATGGGAGAGTGATAGCGTATGCTTCTCGACAGCTGAAACTCCACGAGAAGAACTACCCTACCCATGATCTAGAGTTAGCGGCCGTAGTTTTTGCTTTGAAGATTTGGAGGCACTATCTGTATGGAGAGAAGTGTCAGATCTTTACCGACCACAAGAGCCTCAAGTATTTCTTCACGCAGAAGGAGCTGAACATGCGTCAGAGGTGTTGGTTGGAGCTTGTGAAAGACTACGATTGTGACATTAGCTACCACCCGGGTAAAGCTAATGTAGTTGCGGATGCTTTGAGCAGGAAAGTCGCAGTGATGGCTCATTTGACGATTCAGAAACCTCTTCAGATCGAGATGCAGAGGTTTGATCTTGAGACTTATCCTCGAGGTAGAGTTCCTCGTTTATCTACCTTGACTATCCAGTCCTCTCTTTTGGACCATATTCGCAGTGGTCAGGCCGCAGATGAGCAGTTAGCATAGTGGAAGAAGAGAGATGAAGCCAAGGGCAGTGTTTTGTATTCAGTCAGCGACGGTATTGTGAGATACCGAGATAGGATATGGGTTCCTAGCAGTGATTCTATCCGAGCAGACATCTTATCAGAGGCCCATACGTCCCCGTACTCCATTCACCCTGGGAGTACGAAGATGTACAAAGATCTGCAGCTATTGTATTGGTGGCCAGGGATGAAGAAGGACATCAGACGTTCTGTGTCCGAGTGTCTGACCTGCCAGTTAGTGAAGGCCGAGCATCAGAGACCAGCAGGTTTGCTCAAGCCTCTCCATATTCCCGAGTGGAAGTGGGAGAATGTTACCATGGATTTTGTGACCGGATTGCCGAAGTCAGCCAGGGGATCGAATGCTATTTGGGTGAATGTAGATCGTCTTACCAAATCAGCGCACTTCTTGCCTATTAAGACGACTTTCACCATGATTCAGTATGCAGAGCTGTATATCCCAGAGATAGTCCGACTCCATGGTATTCAAGTTTCTATCGTATCCGACAGAGATCCCAGATTCACTTCCTCATTTTGGAAGAGTTTGCATTCGACTTTGGGTACGAAGTTGCTGTTCAGCACAGCTTTCCATCCGCAGACGGATGGGCAGTCGGAGCGAGTTATTCAGATTTTGGAGGATCTTCTTCGCGCTTGCGTCATCGATTTCTCAGGGAGTTGGGAGTCGAACTTGCCACTGGTTGAGTTCACCTGCAACAACAGCTTCCAGTCTTCTATTTGTATGGCTCCGTATGAAGCACTGTATGGCCGCAAGTGTAGATCTCCTGTTCATTGGGATGAAGTAGGAGAGAGAGCAGAGTTGGGTCCAGAGATTGTTCAGCAGGCAGCATATGTAGTAGTCAAGATCCGTGATAGGATGAGGACTGCTCAGAGCCGACAGAAGAGTTATGCCGATCAGCGGAGGAGAGATTTAGAGTTTGCAGTGGACGATCATGTCTTTGTGAAAGTGGCACCTATGAATGGTGTCATGAGGTTTGGCAAGAAAGGGAAGCTCAGTCCGAGATTCATTGGACCGTTTGAGATCCTTGACAGAGTTGGGACGCTAGCTTATCGTGTGGCTCTTCCGCCGAATCTGGCCGGAGTACACAATGTCTTTCACGTCTCCATGCTGAGAAAGTACATGGCGAACCCTTCGCATGTGCTGAACTTTGAGCCGTTGCAGCTTACTCCGAACTTATCTTATGAGGAGAGACCGGTGCAGATCCTAGACTGGCAGGAGAAAAAACTTCGGAACAAGTTGGTTAAGCGAGTCAAAGTCAAATTGCTCAACCATTCAGAGGAGGAAGCTACGTGGGAGTCTGAGCCGGAGATGAGAGATCGATACCCCGAGTTATTCGGTGAGTTCTAATTTCGAGGACGAAATTTCTTTTAAGGGGGAAAGGATTGTAGAACCCGTAAATCAGTCTACGTATAAGCCATGCATAATTCTAGATTTTTAAATTTAATTGACTTCATTGCATGATTATTTTAAATGCATTTCTTTGAAGTTAATTATTTTATTATCTCAGTTCAGTAGTTTGATTTTTAGCATTTCAGTTATTTCAGTGAGGCCGGACCGGAGTTGGAGTTTTGAGATAGAATTTAAGATTTGAGAAAATATTTCAAGAAGTTAATTTAGCTAGCAAGTAAGTTCATTTAAGTTAGAAAGAGAGGTTTGAGGATTTAATTTAATTATTTGAGGTGATTAAGAAATGAACTCATTTAAGTTATTTAATTAAGGGGTTAGCTCACCAAATTAATTAAAGGATTAGTAAAGTTTTTAAGGGTTATTAATTCACTAGATAATTATTTTTCCCAACCTTTTATTTAGTGAATTTCGGCCACCCCCTTAGACTATTAAACAATTCATTTGCCTTGCCACCTTTGACCCTTTCTTGTATTTAATTAGGAAGATAAATCTTTTATCTTTCTAGCACCATTTAATGATCTAATTAGCATTATCCTATCCTAGTCTAGCATGTAAAAATCGGCCATCACCACTCTAGAATCACCCAAGAGATCATTTGATAGCAATTCAAATTCAAAATTCAAATGCATGAAGACTTGGTCTTGATATGATCCTTATATCCTGCACCATCCTCCTCACCCCTCATAACCACTCCATCACACTCCCTCACCACCGAAATACCTCATCATTCAGATCCATTTTCAGTGTAGAAAAGTCATGAGTTCATAGCCTTAGAGTAGAGAGAAAAATCGAGAGTAAAGAAAACAAGAGAAGCGCTCCACCTCCTCCGTGCCGCGTCGTCGTCGTTTCGTTCTTTTTCTTTTGAAACGAAACCAGGCATGTCTAGATTTCTTTCAAACCTCAATCAAGTCATATTATCATTTATTTTTCAGTACATGATCATGTTTATTCAAGCAAAAATCGAGATCCGTGTCAAAACTTTTGAAAACAACACATGCAGAATTTTTGATATTCCTTGGCAAGCTTCACGTTTTTCTTGGTTTGTGAGTTTCAGGTGATTGGTTCGACTCCAGGCTCCAAAGGCGACCTCAATACATGTAATAGGATGCATTAGTATCAGATTGGTTCGTTTGTTCAAGCCCCTGGTTGCTGGAAATTCAGAAATGGACAGCAACTTCCCATTTGTGTCCCTTTTTGAGTTCGAAAATTCAGTTTGGTTGTCAGGGAGGAAGGATCTGATCTTGGCTGCCCCAAGGGCCTACAGCCATGGTTAGATCACTTTCCTAGCATGTCTAAGACATGACTAAGTCGCCCTTTTGGTGGCTTGGTCCATGGCTCATCGGTTTTTAAATAATCAAAAAGAACAGCCCCTTTCCCCATTCGGCTTCTTCATTGGTTCAGCATATGGTTTCGGTTTTTGGTTGCTTGGTATGGATCTTGGTTGGCCTATGGCCCATAGCCATGGTTCCGACCATACCCCTATATGTATAGATTGTGCCATGGTCAATCAAATGGCCACTGGAACGACGCAAGACATCGATCTAAGCAAAACACTACACACACATGCACGTTGGTTCTCAGTTGGAGTTTCGGTTGAGTTTTGGTGTGACGCGGATTGTGGCTGGCCTAGGGACCTTAGCCATGGTTCAAATCACCCCTTGGGATGTTGGTAAGAGTCTCTGGTCGGTGGTTCACGCCCCAATGGCCGGTAGTCTCGAAAACAACACAAGTTACACGATTGTACAGTTGCTGGAAAATTACAGCAAGTTGCTGTGTCGGTTCGGTGGCTCGTTCGAGTTCTTGGTTGGCTTTTAGCCCATGGCCTTGGACTGGACAGTGCCTCATTGAGTTAGGAAGGTCATGTTTTTGACCGTTTGTCATTTGGATTATTTTTGAAGTCGTACGAGAATTTACGGTGCGATGTGCCAAATTGACTCTCGAAAGAGCGTTTCGTGTTTTGGCCTCCATTCCACCTAGATTTCGACCCTATCATTTTAGGAGCATTATTTTATGATTTTTCAGCGTATTTTAATCATGACTATACGTTGGTTCGGTGTCGGTTCAGGTTGGCTCGGAGTCATGATTAAATGCGAAGTCATTAGGCGTCATAGTCGCATCTTTTGAACTAAATTGCATAGTTGGTCAAGTTTAAGCTATTGCATATTTTTCATAGCACAGTTAGGTTGCAGAGAGCCTGGGGACGATCCAATCCAATCCAGTTGGTAAAATTACGGGACATTTTCATTATGCCAGTTAATTATTTTACGTGCATTAAATAGAAAATGATTATTTTTGAGATTTATGCGATATGGCTTGTGGTTCATTCACTATGTGGGAGTGTTATTTTATACGGTCGCCAGTGACCGGCCAGCTCAGTTCAGTTTCAGCCTCCCCGGTAGCCAGTTACCGATCAGTTCAGCTTAGTGCAGTGGCCACAGGCGTAAAACATAATCTCAACAGAAAATTTTACCAGTTATTTCAGTACAGGCTCCAAGGAGCAAACATTTTTACTGTGATTATCAGTTCAGTTATGCACGTATTATAATTGCTCAGTACTGATTATTTTCAGCATGCCTCGGGACAAGATATGTTAACTCATGCATATTTTAATTCAGATTTTTACTCGTTACCTGCGATATATGCATGCTGAGTCTTTAGGCTCACTAGAATTGATTGTTGTAGGTACTGATGAGGCCAGGGTCGAGGGCGGGGACCAGTGAGCCAGCTTGGGTCGGCAGTAGTGGCACCCGAGGACCTCAGAGCAGCAGTTGTTATTTTATTCCGCAAACATTTTATCAGTCGTTGGATATTTTTAAATTGTGATTTTTGGCAAACTTTATTTTCTTCCGCTGCAATATTTTGAAATATTGAACTTGATTCACCAGTGATTTTATGAATGAGGTCATTTAAGTTATTTTAAAAAGAAAATTTTTAATTTTCCGCAAATTTTCAAGCAAGAAGTTCTAGGGCCTTTGCATTTTTTGCCCTCTACCAATTTCTGTCTTATAAGGAAGGTTCCTCGTATTTATAGGCCTTGGGAAGGGTAGGTTGTGGGGGTAGAGAAGGAAGAAAGCCAGTTTGGCAAGAATGAGAGGTCGGGAGTTGAATGAAAAAATATCTCCCTTTCCATCCCTTCTGAGAGGAAGGGATATCATCAAGGAACCGGGCATTTAGCCGGGCAGTCAGGGAAAAGGTGTTATCCCCGAGAAGTAGTAATGAAGAATAAGGGGGGTGATGAAAAAGTCATGCATTTTGAAAAGGACATAGGCCGAGGCCATAATCCTAAAAGAATTATGGTGGAGTTGGTTGATAGGTACACCAAAGAACTTGGCGACCTCGATATAAAAGGAAGGGAGGGGGAACCGGAGACCATTTCTAATTTGATCCCGGAAAAAGGTGATATAGCCGGGTGGTGGGTTGTCTGCCCGGTCAGAGGGACTGGGAATCAAAATAGAAAATTTTGAATAAATGTTGCCCGAGGCCCGAAGTTCTTCATCTTCCCCCGAGCGCAGGGTGCTGCTCATATAGAGAACCAGGGAACTCCCGGGGTCTCGGTAGGAGGAGGGCTCGAAGCCCGGGCTTTTTCCTTACCCTTGCTTTTTGCAAGATCTCGAGCTCGGGAATGGCTACAAGAAGGGGGTTTGGAAGAAGAGGGTTTCGTTTGGTGGGCTACTGGGTTTTGGAAGGCTGAGAGATAGAACGGCGAGGGGGAGATGGGGAAGAATCGGAGCGAAGTGCAGTGGACTCAGCACTAGGCGAGTTTCGCACATTCGCTCCTGACGTAGAAGAAGTTGAATTAGACATTTTTACGAAGAGAAAACTTACGAGTTTTTAAAGAAGAACGGTGGAAGGGAGGTGGGTAGGAGCTTGAAGATCACCGGAGAAGGATGATTTTATGCGTCGGAACTTCGAGAGGAAAAATTGCAAGGGCTCCGCCGAAGTTTGAAGTTTGAAAGTGTTTTTCAAAAACTTGTAAAGCACTATATAGAACGGGAGAGAATCAATCTCCATCGTTGATCTCGTTTAGACCGGACGATCAAGACGGGCCTAGGAAGTTGTGCGGGCAGATGAAAGGACGTGCGCAATTATTAAGGTGTCAGACTTATCGGTTTCTCGGAATGCGAAACGTTTTTGACCGTTGGAATGAAAGGGCGCGCGTCATTATTACATAACATTAATTGTTTGGTAGTACTAAACGACAAAATATCATCTAAAGCCCGGGAGATATGAGGCCACAGCATATCATCTAAAGCCTGGGAGATATGAGGCCCCGGCATATCATTTAAAGCCCGAGAGATATGAGGCCCCGACATATCATCTAAAGCCCGGGAGATATGAGGCCCCGGCATATCATAAAAAGCCAGAAGATATGAGGCCCCGGCATATCATCTAAAGCTCGGGAGATATAAAGCCCCAGCATACTATCTTATACCCGGGAAGTATCAGACCCTGGTATCTCATCCCATCTTAGGGATGTTTGAAGCCCCCAATGTTCTCAAAATGCGGAATTATTACATATGGAAAAACAAGTATGACTGATCGGGACAGCAAGTTAGACTCTAGCCTGACTATTTTTCGGATGGGTGGTGATACCCCCATAAGGATACGTGTCGCGGGTCAACTCGGGACATTAATTGGGCAGACCATATCGGAGTTACTAGGCCGGGTAATTTTCCCATAGCCCGGGCTTTTGCTTCTCTTCTAGGGCAGGACATAACCCGGGCCCCCATGTTACCACCACTTATCTTACCGGGCAATACTTATTATCAGCCCGGGCTCTCAAGCTAGTACCCGAGTACCTTGCCACGTGAGCTATCTCGAAAATTGCACCACACTCGAGTGTGATTGATATGGGTCGCCTAATCTGTCAGAACCACTTGGGTTTGGAGTGTTTGGGAAGTCATCAGAAGCTATAAGTATGGACAACTAACTTGCCATATTTTGTAGGTGGCACTGAAAACTAGGCAAGGTAATGATGGGATTTTCTCCTATAAATAGCAGGTACTTAATTCATTTACGGATTCTGAAAAACTTTGAACTCTCAAGCACTTACACATTTTCTCTCAAATATTGCTTGTGTTCATCAGAAACCTGCTGACTTTAGCATCGGAGTGGCTACGCCGGATACATTCCGGCGCCCATTCACGAGTTCTTTTCATTGTTTGCAGGTGTGATTGAAGTCATTATCTTCACTCAAACTTCCTCAAAATACTAAATTATTGATTTGATTCAGTAAATTGCCCACCTATTTCATACCCAATTTACTTGGATCGCATCATCAGCACTCTCCAACCATTGCTTAAGAAGCATGTCAACCTCACTAATTTCATGAAACATAATGTTCGATGTAACATACAAAGAACTAGAAATACGCAAAGTGAGTTATAAAAATGTTTCAAAAATTTCAGCAAAAGCTTGGATCTTTCCCAATCATGCTTATTTGGAACCCCATCATATGGCTTTTTTGAAAGATCAATTCGGAAAGTAGGATCGACTTCATCATACGCATCAAATGCTCTTTTAAGACATATTGCCGACTCTAACATTAAGTATATTGAGTTCCATCTGGTGGGCACATCAAGAGTCAACAACTTATTTGTTTCTATTTTTTCAAGCTGAACACACTCTTGAAATCTTTTGTACCTGGCTGGAGAACTCCGTATGTACCTAACAGCTCCCCTAACACGCGAAATAGCTACATGCTCATCATTTCCTTTCAAACCATCCTGCACGACGAGATTAATAATATGTGCAATACACCTTACATTAACATATTTCCCACCCAAAATATTGTTTCCCCAATTATCAAATTTCTTCTGCAAATAAACAATTGCCCCATCATTCGAAGATGCATTATCCACGGTGATAGAAAAAATTGTACCTATACTCCAATCAAGTAAACATCTCTCAATACATTTTCCTATTTCTTCACCTTTATGACCAGATATTGGGCAAAAGTTCAAAATCCTTTTATGTAAGTTCCAATTTGCATTAATAAAATGAGCAGTAAGACACATGTAGTTAACTTTCTGAATAGATGTTCATGTATTTGTGGTAATGCACATCCTTTGACAATTATCCTTTATGAACTGCTGTAATTTCGCCTTTTCACTCAAATAGGAATTGTAAATTTCTCTTGTTATTGTCCTTCGTGATGGAATATCAAACATTGGACATGCAACTGACAAAAAATGTCTAAAACCAGGGTTCTCAACAGTCTTGAATGGGAGTTCATCTACAATCAACATGTAACACAATGCATCTCTAACTTTTTGTTGCTCAAATCTCCAGTTAACAAGAGAGGCATCTTTATCACTTTTATGAATTGATTGAAATGAGAGTCTATTTTGATTTGTTTCAACCTCATGTGGTTTCTTCTTGCATGATTCATAATGGTTTTTAAAGGGTTTAGTGCCATGAACTTTTGGATCGTCTTTATCTCTCTAGAACAATATTTGCATCTACCTTTTTGAACATTCTCATTTTCACAAAAAAACCTTTCAAAGTGTTCCCACCATTGTGACCTAGACACAACCGTCCGAGTAAGTTTTTTGGAATCACATAATTTATCATCCTTCTCATCAACCTTATCATCAATGTTCATTCTAACCTCTTTGTATAAGTCACTTTGTGGTTGTATGTTTAGCGAAGAAAGAGTTTCAGATATTCCTCCAAATTCCATGTATTGATAATTGATTAGTAGAATATTTGCACTTTCTGGTTCCAGATTGTAGCCCACAAGATTCAATACATCGCTACATCGAACAAGAAAATCAAATTGTAAGTGACTACAATGAGTAATGACAGCAACACAATGACATCAAGACAGAAAACATACTACTGGACAAGAAACAAGAAAACATGAATTTGAAGAATCTATTATTATTAATTTATTATGGGTGGTGTGTGAAAACACTGAAAAGTTAGGGGAATTTGGACAGACAGGTTTTAAGTTCAGTTCATGTCTTCTACATTCTACTCGCTCTAAGTTCAGTTCATGCGTTCTACACTGAAAAGCTATTCAAAAACAAAGATCTCCATATTCAAAACAGTAGAACGGCAACCAAATACTCCATCTGCAAACAACCTCGAAAACTACATTCTGCTGTAGATTATTACCATTCTAGGGAAAAACTGTGAATCTTAGCCACATTACTTATCCTTACATCTATTAGTTCTCATTGCCTAGTGTCCCTAGCTGCTACCAATTTCTCTCTGCTGCTGATTTTTTGCATCCCGTCTTTTCCCCCCATTCACAAACCCTCAAGTTCAACTCCGCAGCAGCAATCAAGAAATGCACATAGTATATATTATATATATTCTTCCCAAATAAATCCAAAATGCGATTGTTTTCGCTTTTCAGCATAAATGTATGATATAGCCAATTCAACAAACACATAGTGAACAATATTTGAGTGATACCAGCAACTGTAAAACACCGACTGAAGCCAAGATTCGAGAAAATCCAGTGTCGATTTCAACTGGTCTCTAAGAAATAGCGATGTAATTTGAATTGGTTATCCAAAACTCCTGGGACTGTCGCTCACCGACCCTCGTTCTAAGTAGAAGTCTTTCGGTGCTTTGGCCTTTGAATTTTGGAATGAGAATCGTAGAATTATAAGCCCATATTGAGGTGTTTTCCAATTTATTTGCCCATATGTTTTTTTAAGCCAATATCGTAGAAGTATAAACCCATATGAAGTATAATGAGAATCGTAGAAGTATAAGTCTTTCGGTCATTATAAGCCCATATGTTTTTAAAAACAAACAATCCGGTACTCGATCGGGTAATTCGGGTACCAACTCAATATCCGAACCCGAATACCCGAACCCGACTATTTACCCTATTTTACCCAAAAATTGCACCCGATCGGGTTTCGGGTCGGGTGGAACCCGAAAAACCCGACACGACTGCCCACCCCTAGATGTACCACAATGTCAATGTGGATTTGAGAAGATGACATTACGACGAGCTGGACCATGAGTTGTGTCCACTTGAGCTTCGAAACAAAAATCGTTTTTATTGGTATGATGATTATCATAGTGAATCTCCTGATTCAACATCAAAGTCCAACAGAAGTACATCGACGAAACAAAGTTCTCTATATTCAATGCCTCAGCAATCAGTGTGACGAACCGTGTCTTAAAATAGTTCTAATTTAAAATTTACGGAAAATTTTGAACTTTTCTTATTAAATAATTTGTTATAAATAAAACGCATAAAATAAATCACGGTCAATACACGTACTAAAAATAAAGTTAATATTAAACCTCTATCATTTAAAAACCACAACTAAAAATCCAAGTTAAAAGCATCCACCATAATTTGAAGAATCCAACATAATATAAAAAGGTTCAATCTGCAAGTCATTCAAAACTAATGCAATAAAGTCGTCGTAAATAGTTTTAAAATGTGCATAATAAACTCTCGTAAACTAAAAAGTCATCGGGTCTGCACTGCCACTGGCCCGAGCCTGCTCACTGTCACCACCTCCAGTCTCATCATCTTCACCATCTGCATCGATCATGTCTAATGAGCTTAATGACTCAGCATGCATAAACCGCGAATAGCAAGTAATACGTAATAAAAATCCATACAATTTAAACATATCTCGTACATAGCATAATCTAATCATAAATATGTATAACGCGACTTTCCTGCATAAATAATTTCATAAAATCATATTTTCGTGCTCATCATCATTATCATGTTCGTAAATTATTTTGCGTAGAATTTTGTTCAATGCAAGTGGCTCATAACATAAATTATTTGATCAAACTAACTACAGTACTAGGTCGGCAGGGATCACCACAGCCCTTAGATTGGATGTCCTTCCTTAACATAACATAATTCCTCCGAAGAGGTTGGAGAGGTCCCCGGACACGTTCTCCAGCTTCTAAACCCGTAACATAAGATGGCCACAAGACAAATCGCACACCTCAAAAATAATTATTTTTCATGCCATACATACTTACGAACATCGTGAACTTCGTTAGATCGTCTTCGGACATGCTGTCCTAACATACTAAAATTTATACCCAAAACAGCCTTAAGGTGCATCCGGACACGTACGACTCCCGAATTAAATTGAGCCACTTAGGACGTACCAATCGACTCAAGACTCGACCCACACATAAAATACATCCTAAAATACTTCCTAAGGCCCTAAACCAGCCTCGAACCATAACCAAACCCCGTACAATGCTTAACGAACAAGAAAGACACAAGCTGCTCAAATAGTGATGCTATGCCACTTATGCGTTGCATACGACTTCCTATCGATTTTAAATCGAACCAAGTCCAAAACAAGCCCTACACTCGACCCTTAGAAATAATTTAAGCCTCTGGTCCAGCTCGTTCCAGCCCATAACACAACACAACCGACTATAACCCACAAATCCATGGCCCTAGTCGCGCCCTCTCCTACGCCTGCTGCCCAAGTTTCGACTCCAGCACCTTTTCCACCCAACCAGCCCTTAACTGACCCACACCACGCTTACCCGAGGACCATAAGATCCCACCTACACCTTAGCCACGAGCCTTGGTCCAGCCTACAACCCAAACGACGTGAAAATTCACGATCTAGCCCCTATGTGCGCGGTTGTATGCTTGTTTCGTTTCCTGCTGTCCAGCAGCATATAAGCCCATCCCGGACCACTTAATGACATCTAAACACATCCCATAACATGACCATACTTAGCATCACGCCATAGGTTGTAAGGTACCGTACTTTTAAACATATTTAAAATTTGCGGAAAGATAAAAATTTTCTTATATAAGAAGTAAACCTTCAAATTACGATAAAAATAATATGCTCGTCTAAAAATATTTGAAGTAAAAACAAGTACCAACAAAGTCTGCAAAAGTAATCGTTCAAACAACGTTAAAAAGTTTCATAAAATCATAGTATTTGGAGCATGCATAAAAATTCTTGTAAACGTAGGCAGTCCTCGGGTTTAGCCTCCTACATAGACCGAGCCGGCTCATTGGTCCCGACCCCTCGTCTCCTCATACTCGTCCTCACCTGCATCGATCAAGTCTAGTAAGTCTAAAGACTCAACATGTATAAACTAGAGATAAAATATAATACGTAATAAAACCACATGCAACTTAAAATTAGAGCTTACATACTTGAAACTTGAACGTAATAACATAAACATAGGCGTGCCATCAACATAAAATTTTTCATAACATACTTGCATCATACATACTTGAACATGCATAACTTCATAATTTTGCGTAGAGATATGTTTCAAAGCAAGTGACCCATACATACATACGTCTGATCAGACTAAACCACAATATTGGGCTGGCAGGGAAAATCCACTACCACATACATGAGATCCCCGGTCATGCTTTACCAGGTGGATTGGTCCCTGGTCATGCTTTACTGCTTTCCTATCCTGATCTAAACCCGGTCATGCTTTACCTGGGTGGAGAGGTCCTCGACCACGTTCACCGACTTCCAAACCCATTTATAATTGGTCACAAGACATTTAGCATACCTCAAAAATAAAATCTTTTCTCATTTTGCACGTCGAACATACTTACATAGCATGGCGTTGAGGGATTCATTGGATCTTGCTTGGGGCCATTGATGCACATACTAACATGAGTTCAAGCACTTAACTCACATAACTTAGACGTACTACTCGTACCCAACCCCAAAGTAATAATTGGCTTATGACTTTCTAGAACACTCGGGACTTGACCTCGTTTAATCATACTAAACCATGACATCAAACCTCGAAACAAATTCTAAAATGAAGTGTGATCATTTCCCAAACTCAACCTACAGAATTAACAAAGGCATGGACCCCGTGTCAGGGTTCGGCTCCGGGTCCGTGTAGACTCTGAAATTTTACACTCCGAAAGAAACTAGGGCACGGACCCCGTGTCAGGGTCCGGCTTTGGGTCCGTGTAGACTCTGAAAATGGTAAACCAACGGAATTCACTACACTTGTGGCTTAATCCTCCTAACTCGATCATACAGACGGTGAATCAACATATCGAGACTCATCTTAGGATGCTATGGCACTGACTCGACTCTATAAAAACGTCCCAAACGTCCCCACAAAAACAACAAATCACACGCCACGCAATAAAACTCATAATTCAAAGTTTTGACACCAAATGCTTCTTACGACTTCTAATGCAATCAAGTGTTTTTCGACACAAAACGAAGCACCAAAAAACATCCCGACATCATACTCACAATACCTAAATGCAGCAGTAACTCAACGGTTCCCAACAAAACCTGCAACAAATAAACTTCAAGAACACGTCAAGAACACATTTTCAGAAAATTGTAGTTTGAGCAGTCCCACGAAAATGATCATAACTCACTTGTTTCTTATCCAAAAATTACAAATTTACTGTCAAATCGAAGGTATTAAAAAGTTCTACGTTTTATTTGTTGAAAGCTTTTCAATAAAATCGATCAAAAAGTCGCAGGATTTAAAATGAAAGCAAATTTTGACTTTTTAGAATCAAAAGCGTTCCAAAATCGATCCAACAAATTTTTGCTCAAACTTTGCACAACATACATGAATTTTAAAGCATAACAAATAACAAAAAGTATAATATGACAAGATTGATGCAAGAATGAAAGAATATACATGTCTTGATCTTTAAAGTTACCAAAACGATGATATTGAGGCGGAAAGGATGCGATGGACGCTACGGGACGAATAGTGGCGCGATTAAATGAAGAAAACCCAACGTGAATCACTGAAAATAGAGGGGCAAGGTGACATCTAGAAAAAGGGTCAAGAACCCTAACTCTACTCAAGAGAAAAAATGAAATGGGAAGGAAATGAATTGTATGTGTGCAAAAACGTGTGTGTGTGTAGGCGTGAATGTGTGTGTGTGTGTGTTAGTGGGTTAGTGGGGAGGGAATTAAGGGATTAATTAGAATAATAAAATACTAATAATCACTTAATATACTGACTAAAATACTAATTTCCCACAAAATACTAGCATCTTTAAAATTGAAATAAAATACACATGAAACAAATCTTTAAAGGCTAAAATTCAAAAAAAATATCACCTAATAAATAGGTAAGGCTTTAAAATGCTAAAAAGTTAATAAGTCATTTGAAATATCATTTTCTCAACTTTAAATAAATACCGCATTTTAAAATTGCCAAAATCGTCGTCGGTCTCTTTTCCTCGATCCCGCATCGAATAATCGCCTGAAACATGAAACTTAAGAAAACATCTTAATGTGCATCACATAAAATTAAATAATTTAAAATAATGCAATTAAATAAATCATGCATCGCTAAAATCAATTAAAACTTAAATAAACAATTTAAATAAATACATGGGTTTTACGTGTAGTGATTTTGGGCTCTACATAGGTACTTATGCAACATATATATCGAAACAAGTTTTAATCAAATTCTAGCTTACATATAATCAAACCGATGTATTTTCATGCATATTTATATCAAAATACATTATATAACATGATCAATGCATAAAAGAAAGGTTTAGACATGCCTTTGCGTTAAAACGCACGATATATCGACAAACGAACACGAGGACGAACGGAGACGGTTTGCTGCGTTTAATGGCTTCAAAATGGCCAAATTTATTAAGTATGGTAGTGTCATGATTGTCTAGGCTACTGGTGGAAGAAAAATCAACCAAAAATCCTCCTACCCTAGTGACGAATTCGACCGAACTATGTGCTCTTGGTATGTGTTTGTGTGTGTTTTGTGTCTCTGTGTGTGTGTGAGAGTTGTGTTGTGAGATAGTATTAGGACTCTTCTTGTATTTAAATAGGATAATGACTAAGTGTGTAGTTAATTAAATCACAATTTGAAATTACTAATTAAGCCGTCCAATTTTTGAAATGAAGAGTCCTACAAATTTTAAATTATACTCATAATTAAATACTGCCTAATTTACTTAATTAAGTCATAAAATAATTATTAAAATATTATATTTCGAGTGGACGTATTTAAATTCCTTATTTTCTGTTAGGATCGGTTGATTGATTGGGAAGTGTTTAGAGGGGGAGTTGAATAAACACTTACGCTTATGATCTCTTTTCGAAATGAAGTATCAGTTCGGTGACAAACTGAAACTAGAATCTTGTCAGTCGATGACAATCAGTTTAACTGATAACATTTGCGGAAAATAAACTAACTGAAAGATAGAATAAATAACTGAAGTAATAACACGAAGATTTATGGATGTTCAGAGATTTAATTTCTCCTACGTCACCCATTCTATCACAAGGATAAGATATGCAATAAAAGAATTTGATCGATACAAAATTTGTACAGACCCACTTCAGTTTAGACTTAACACTACCAAAACTGAAACTCTTAGTTTATATAATATTTCCCAGTTTTACGACTGATTTTATCACAACTGATCTAATTAAATATCGAATGAAATACAAAAAAGTTTGTGCTTATAAGCTCTAAACATAGCCTCAAATGCACAAATATATATGACAAATGTGAGCTTTTTCGATTCTTGAATAAGAGAGATGATTTCAGCAGAGTAACAACAAGCTTTTGAGAATGTATAGATCGATTCTTTTTCTCAACTGCTCTTCTCACCTATTTATAGGCTTCTCTTCCAACGGTAACATTAAATATAATTTGAATCTTTATAACCGTTGATTGCTACGTCAATATTCTTTTGACATTCGTACATTGTAGACTCTGAAATGCGAAGTTCCACTATGAGTTGCAGTCTGCTTTGTACTATTTGTCGGTTGAATGTCCTTTTCAACTGATGACGTGTACAGCTGAGTGATATCTGATAAGCAATAGCTGATACGCTTAGAACTGAATATATGAACTGATCATTTTCCAACTGATCAGTCAGTTGTCTACGAGAATTCAGTTATGCTGTAAATGAAGTTCAGTTACAGTTTAGGCAGCTGTCAGTTGATTTGTGTAGATCAGTTTATTTTTAGATTTTTTGAATAGTTAGTCCAATAAATTAGATACTTAGTTTGTCAAATAATCGAAATTTGGTTTCCAACAATTACCCCCTTTTAGGTGATTGACAAAACTTGGAACTTAATAAACTGATCAACTGAACTTTAGGAAAATTCTTCGAACTCATTGTAGATAAAATGAGAACAGAAGAAACCATGTACAGATTCGTACAGAGAATAACATAATAAATTTTCAACCAACAACTGAAGTCAGTTGATTTTCAGCTACTATTCTCCTTTATGATCAGTCTTTCATCAATCTTTCTACTTCTCCCTTTTTGTCAAGCACGTCAACTTTTAGGGATAAAACGAGAACATCGGCTGCAATATCTTTGATAGCGGTCAACACAATGTCTTGCAGCAGGCCAATCTTTTTGGAGACTGTGCTTTCCAGAAAGTCAAATCGTCTGTCGACTAGTTCTTGAGTTTGAAAATGGGATTCAGTCGACAATCTGTCTTTCTTGATTTCATCCATTTGATAGTAAAGAGAATTAATATGCTGAGTGATTTTATCTAGTCTGTTTGAAGAGAACTCGTAGTTTTAGTTAAGCTTTAATGAATGCGCAAGCTGGGTCGACTGAATTTCAGATATAGCATTCATCATATTGTTGAGGTTATGCTGAACAATCTGAATTTCTTCAAATAGAGCATCAGTATCTGAAATACTTGGAAACATTACTCTGGAAGTTCCTGGACTTTGCACCCTTTCTTGTTGAGTAAATACAACCAATGTGCCATCAGTTGCTTCAGTTACATGCTCCGCTATTTCTGATATAGTTTCAGTTGTATGCACTTGTTGTTTTTGGGGAGGAGAAGAGACAGATGGAATAACTAAAATAGTGGAGGGTTCTTCAGTTTGTTGAGTAACTGGCTCTTCAGTTGGTTGGATTATTGGTTCGTCAGTCGGTTGAGAAACTGGCTGTTCAGTCGGCACTTCTTCAACTGTAACTGAATGCAGTTGAGCTTCTGCAGTTGTTTCAAAAACTGCATGTTCATTCTGAACAACTGACTGAACTTGCTCGTCAGTTCCTCCAAAAATAGCCTTCTCGGCTGGTTCTTCAAAAATAACAGCTTGATGAGCCGATACTTCAACAAAATGGTTCCACGGATGCTTCAGTGACAAGTGGTGGATATGCTGATTCTTCGGTTAGAACAGCATCTTCAATAGACCTGGATTCTTTTAGCTGGATGTCAGAGGTGACTGATTCAATGACCTCATCAAGATTGGCAAATGACAATTCATCTTCAAAATAAAGTTTTGGATCAGCAGTTGTTTCCTTGAAGGGCTCTTGAACTGATTGTTCAGCTGGCTCTTCTGGTGAAAAAGCTTGGAATGTTGCTGGAATGATCATCTCTTGATCCATTTCCCAATGCTTGATTTCTCCTTGTAATCCAATAAGATCTGTCTCCAGTTGGGTATACACCGCTTTGTCATTGAATGCGGTTGGACTGGTAAGATCAAATTTTTGTCGAAGTTCAGCAGCTATCTTCAATAGCTGCTTTGCTCTCACTTGGTCGAAGAAATATTTCTTCCGCTCTAAAGCTTGAGCAATAGTAGAAGCTTTGACCATCTTCAAAACTCCAGTTTCCAGCTGAATGAATTTCTTGAGTTTTGACTTCTTCTGCAGTTCTTTGGCAAAGACATGAGTTCTAAATTTTACCCATGCATTATAAACTTTGAGCTTTTCTTCCGAAAATTAATTGATCTCTTGCCAAATGAGATCAATGTGCGTCTTAATAGCATTGGTTGGTCTGAGCTCTTCTTGCATTTTTCCTTTTCCCTTTGGATCAGTCAGGATATGACGAATGCTCAATCCTAAGGTAGTTGCATCAATGCGTTCTCTAATCACCACCCCTTTTGGTCTGGAAAAAGGTAAAGGGTTGTGGCCTGAGATCATGATCAATGGAGCCTTAACTCAAGCAGGCTTCTGCTTTTCACCGGAATCGGTGATCTTCTTCTTCGTGAGGATGGTTGACAAAGGTAACTGATCCTCAGTTGAGGATTCAGTTGGAACAGCTTTCAGAGGAATAGTCTTGATAGACTGTGGAGCTTCTGATTCCATCAATCTTTCAGTTGGTATGGCTCCAACTGTAGCAACAGGTTTGGTCTTCAAGGTCCTTGGTTTCTTGACGACCTTGGGAGACGGAGTCTTCTCGAAATCAGATTCAGTGACAACGAACTTGCGTTTGATTGTTTTATTCTTGACTCTCTTCTTCTTTTGGACTGATTTGGGAGCTTCTTGAGTCCCAATCTCCTTCTTGATCTTCAGGAATTGCTCAGGGGAAATTTCCAATTTCTGCTTTGGTGGCTGAATAGTTTTGGCATTGAAGATTTTCAGTTTTGATGATTTCTCAGAATCATCAGCCACCACCCCTTTGACTTTCATCAAATAACTAAGATGCACTGCACAACCTTTGGACTGCTTGGTCGATTGAAACATATTCCTCAAAATATTGAAGATAAGATTCTTCAAGTTCAACCTTCGACCAACCATAATAACAGTTATGGCTTGAAACTTCTCAAGAGTAAGTGCGGCAAAGGATCCAGTCTTTGTCAATAGCCCTTTGTCTACAATATCAGCTAGAATTTGTACCTCAGTTTTAAGTTCCTTTTTGGGATCGGAAACCTTGATTTTCCGACCATCATCAGATAGAATAGATTTCATCTCCTCAATATCAGATGCTCTCACTTCAGCAAGATTTGCTAGCCCATCAGAAGGCAACTGAAAAATTTTGCAGAAGAACTCTTCCTCGATGACCAGCAATTGACCATTCACAGTGGTTGTGATATTTCCATTCTGATCGATGAATCCATTTGCATAGAGATCCATAATCTCTTTGGTATAAATTTATTGGGAAGATAAACCCAGAAATTGATTCAATCCGGCATCTTCTAGTTTGATGAAGATGTTCTTCACAGCTTCATCTGATACGGTCATAACTGAATCGAAGTTGATAGCCATTGCATTCATGATGTGAGCTGGGATCTGATTTGACATTTGAACTGAATGTTTTGCTGCAAGAAAGAAAGCTTTGAGTTTGCTTTTTTATCTGGAAATCTGAAGTAAGCGTAAGAAAGAAAAACTGAAATGGAGCGGGCAAAGAACTTATGTACATGACTGTTCAAATCATTGGACATTTGTCAGTCCAGGAAAAATTGAATTAAAAACGTGTGTACGTGTGGTAGAAACGTGTGTATGAGATACATGGATTGTGTGGGTCCACGTTGCGAGATACTATGCAATGAAAGATAGCATTTAATGCTTCGACAAACAGTCACATCACTTGTTTTGGAATAAAATACGATTAATTGGTTAACTTATATGAGAAGATTAGTTAAATTATCAACTGAACAATCAGTTGTGAGACTGAATTATTTCATATGAAAATTCACTAACTACTGTCTTCTCAGTTAACCTCTTAAAATCGATATTCCCCCTAAATAAATGCATGATTAAGTTTCAAAAATTTAAACAACAGATAGAGTGACAAAGTAAAGTAAATCTTATTCTTCAGAAGATGAAACGTTGTGTGTAATAATTACGTCCTTTCAGTTGCTTTGAACCTGAGTTATAAATAAGAGTAACACGGTTAGTCTTAACACATTGGCACATAAATATTTCAAGAGATATAATGGCAGGTTCAAGCAGTTCGAAGGTTCCAGATATGGCTGATGAGTTCATGGATGCAGCGCTGGAAACAAGAAAGACTGCTATGGAAGATGAAGTCTTCCACAAGATTCTCCAATTCTGGCAAAAGCTTCAAGATCTCCAGTCCCTTCAGCAGGGAGGAGCAGTTGCCACCGCCAAACGGGTGGCAAAAATGAAGAAATATTGGCGGCGCTTGCGTGTTGCTGATGAGGTGGACATCTTCACTGATGAAGTTGTCTACCTACTGATGCTTAAGAAAGAGAAGAGGACTCTGAAACGCATTGCTATTTCAGAGGGCTTCCTGAATGCTTCCACATGGGTTTTAACCGGTTGGTTGACCTTGTGAAGGTCTCCTGTTAAGAATGAAATCATCAATGTACGCAAAGTTTATAATAAATAAAATGTTTATTTAGTTTATCATTGTCTTTTTATTTTACTGCACAACTTAACATCCATCAGTTGATAAATAGATAACAAACTGGATACAGTAAATGATAAAGGACTGACTGACATCAGTTGAGAAACAGTTAATGAACTGAATATTGTAGCTGATAAGTGTTTAACTGACATCAGTTGAAAAACTCAAACTGATAAATGACGAACTAAATGAGCAGCAGTTGACAAACAAGCAATAAAACTGATTAAGATAAATAAATTAAACCGAGTATATTGCGAAAGGGAGAAAACTTAGTCTTTGACAATGATTTGGTGAAAATGTCAGCTGCTTGTTGTTCAGTTGACATATATTCCAGTCTGATAGCTTTCTTCAGAGCATGATCTCCGATGAAGTGATGCCTGACATCAATATGCTTGGTCCTTGCGTGAAGAACTGGATTGTAAGTTATTGCAATCGTGCTTATATTATCATAAAATATAGGAGATTCTTTAGCATCAACTCCATAATCTTTTCAGTTGTTGCTGAATCCAGAGCAGTTGAGCACAGCAGCAAGGTATTCTGCTTCAACTTTGGAAGTAGCTATGGATGTTTGCTTTTTGTTGAACCATAAGATCAGTCTGTCTCCTATAAACTGACAAGATCCACTGGTGCTTTTACGATCTAGCTTACACCCTGCATAATCTGCATCTGAATATCCAACTAAATTGAAAGAAGAGTCTTTAGCGTACCATAATCCCACATTTTGAGTGCCTTTTAAATATTTTAAAATTCTTTTGGCAACTGTAAAATGCGATTGCTTAGGATTTGCTTGAAATCTAGCACACATGCAAACAAAAAATACTATATCTGGACGACTAGCAATTAGGTACAATAATGAACCTATTAAACCTCTGTAGAGTGTCGTCTCAACTGATATTCCCCCTTGATCATTGTCCAGTTTGACTGATGAACTCATGGGTGTGCTTGCAGCTGAGCATGTTTCCATGCCAAATTTCTTCAGCAACTCCTTCGTGTATTTAGTCTGACTGATAAAAATACCAGTCTCCAATTGCTTCAATTGCAGTCCAAGGAAAAATGTCAGTTCACCCATCATGCTCATCTCTAATTTGTCCTGCATTAACTTGGCAAATTTCTCACTTAATTTGGGGTTAGTTGACCCAAAAATAATATCATCAACATATATTTGCACAAGTAAAATGTGATCATTCTTAGTAAATTTGAACAATGTCTTGTCAACTGATCCAACTGTAAAATCATGATCAGTTAAGAATTTTGAAAGTGTCTCATACCAAGCTCTTGGAGACTGTTTAAGACAATATAAGGCTTTGTTCAAATAATAGACATGATATGGGGAACGGACGCTAACTCATTTTCTTAAATCGTCATTGGGATTAAATGGATCAATTAAATAAATTAGGTCGAATTTTTTTTTAAGTCGAACACTTTATAAACAAGTGTACAAAGTTCTACAACAAGTTATGCTCCATCTTATTTAATTACAAGTTCAAGTTCAATATCTACAACCTGATCACGATACACAACTTGTTCAACATCAAGTCATAACAAAACTATAGATATAACAACTACATATCAAGTGTTGAACAACCATTCTATATCAAAGCCCGGATCACCACTCTAATCTCAATCTTTCAAGCTCTTCTCGACCCTGATCATGTCCCACCTGTTGTCATGCACACATACGAACACAACAACTGTCGGATAACTCCGGTGAGAAACATATTTTCCAGTATAAACAATGTATACATGCATTTTATACAAGCATATATAACAACATAAAACATGTGTCCACTAATATGTATCATGATCCATAATCTAGGAAAACATAAATCGATACAAAGCTGTAAATCAAACTCTTTAACTCTTACTCTTTGACTCGACTCTTATCTAGGGATCCCGGTTTGAATAAAAATGTAACAAGTCTCCCACCTGCTCCCCCCTTCTAGATGGTGGTACGTTCTTATTCCCGGACTTCGGTACACTATATTGAGTATCTACAATAGGAGTCGATCTGTCTCCTAGGCGCATCGATATTAACCAAACGTCCAGTGACTTGGCACCTCTGCCAAAGACTCATTCAAGACATTTATCTCTTATTTCATGCCGTCTATAAATCAATAGAACAAACATATAATTCAAAGTACAAACAATGACAATCAAGTATGTGGTTTTGGGAACTGAAATTATATCTTACTCGAGTTATCTATCCTGGTTTAACATTGATTTATACCTTTCTTTTCTTAGTACAAAAGCTTGGCAACTTTGATCTTTCTTCTATCGGTTCTGAAGTTAAACTCTCGAGTTCGAAGCCTTCACTAACAAATATCCTTTTGAAGCCCTTGACGAGAGAAGCACGGAACTAAACTCGGATTGAAAATCGGACGGCCAGGTCTTGCACGATCAAATTCTGAAATTCTAGGAAACTTAGAGGAATTTCTATGGAGTTCTGTCTCGGTTTTTCTTGCTGGAATTCTGAGGTGATGGGGAATTTACACTTTTAAATGCATGGTAAAGAAAAGTGTAACTTTTCTATTCAGCATGTCTCGCGCATATGCGCGTCCAATGCTGGCGCATATGCGCGAGACTTTCTGTCTCGGTGCTTGCACAATTCAACTGCTCGATTATGCGCGCTCTGTCCCCACGCATATGCGTGAGACTTGCTGTCTCGGCATTCAGCATTTCATCTGCTCACGCATATGCGCGAGACGTTCTGCCTCATCGATTGGCTTCTCGCGCATATGCGTGTCTCTTCTCCGCGCATATGCGCGACATCTGCTGGTCTCCACTCTTATATGATGCTTTTCCACTCAATCCCCTTAATTGCACTTTAGCCCCTGAAATCTTCATTATTTGCGATTCTGTTAATTGATTAATGTCCGATTAAAATGATATAATCTCAGGCATTACAATTCTCCCCTTCTGAGACATGATTTCGTCCTCGAAATCGCAGGCAATCAAATTATATAAGATAAGAAGAAATAACAGAAGCTAAATAAGAAACTCACATCAGTGAAACAACTCTGGAAATTTCTGTCCCATTTCTGATTCAATCTCCCAGGTAGCTTCTTCAATGCCATGACGACTCCACTGAACTTTCAAAAGCGGAATAGTCTTCGTTCTGAGCTGTTTTTCTTTACGATCGAGAATCTGAATTGGATTCTCAAAATAACTCGGAGTTTCATCAAGTTCGGCCACATCAGGTTGAAGAATATGAGAAGTATCAGGAAGATATTTCCGTAGCATAGACACATGAAAGACATCATGTATTCCAGATGGAGACGATGGAAAAGCGAGTCGATAGGGTTGACTACCTATCTTCTCAAGAATCTCATACGGACCGATATAACGTGGAGATAACTTTCCTCGTTTGCCAAATCTGGTAATGCCTGTGAAAGGAGAAATCTTCAAAAATACTGTCTCCTTGCTCAAATTCTAAAGGACGACGTCGAATATTTGCATATTTGGCTTGTCTATCCTGAGTTGTCTTCATTCTTTGCTGAATCAGCTTCACTTTTTCAGTCATATCTCGAATCACGTCAGGTCCAAATTCAGGTACTTCTGAGATATCATCCCAACTAGAGAGGAGATCTGCACTTCTTTCCGTACAAAGTTTCAAACAGAGCCATCTCTATACTCTTCTGATAGCTGTTGTTATAGGAGAATTCACAAAGTGCTAAGGAATCTTGCCAACTAGTGCCAAAATCTAGCACTACCGCTCTAAGCATATCCTCCAATGTCTGGATAGTTCTTTCTGAATGTCCGTCTGTCTGAGGATGATATGCAGTACTCAAATGTAATTGCGTACTTAGAGCCTGTTGCAAACTGTGCCAAAAGTGCGAAGTAAATCAAGGATCACGATCTGATACGATGTACTTTGGCACGCCATGCAATCTGACCACTTCTCTGACATAAATTTCTGCCATCTGATCATGTTTGTATGTCATTTGGTAGGGAATAAAGCACGGTGATTTGATCAATATGTCAATAATGACCCAAATCGCATCAAAACCTCGGGAGGATCGCGGTAGCTTTGTCACAAAATCCATGGAAATGTGGTCCCATTTCCATTATGGAATAGATAAGCTATGCAATAGACCTCCTGGTTTCTTCCTTTCTGCTTTCACCTGTTGGCAATTCAAACATTTGGACATAAAACTGCAATATTTGATTTCATCTGTTTCCACCAATACTGTTTCTTCAAATCATTGTACATTTTTCTGCCATCAGGATGAATACTCAAAAGACTACAGTGAGCTTCTGCAAAAATCTGTTGTCTCATGTCTGAAACATCTGGCACAACAAGCCGATTATTCACATATAACACATTATCACGAAACTGATATTCTGATTGATGCCCTGATCTGACCATCGCAATCGAACTCTGAATATTCTGATCGACTTTCTGTGCTTTTTTGATTCTTAACATCAGCTCTGGTTCAACTTGAATGGTACAAATTCTCAGAGGTTTACAATCTGTCTCAAATACTAATCCAGAAAGACAGCAATCTTCAATCAAATTCGAGACACCAATCGTCAATAGGGATAAAGAACATACCTTTCGACTCAGTGCATCAGCTGCTGCATTTGATTTCCCTGGGTAGTAATTGATTTCACAATCAAAATCTTTCAGCAAATCAAGCCATCTACGTTGCCTCATATTCAGTTCAGACTGTGAAAAATAGATATTTAAAACTCTTGTGGTCAGAAAAAATCTCAAACTTCTCACCATATAGATAGTGTCGCCAGATCATCAATGCAAAAACAATGGCAGCCAGTTCAAAATCATGAATCGGGTAGCGAGTCTCATGCGATTTTAATTGTCTCGAGGCATAAGCAATAACATGTTCTCGCTGCATTAAAACACACCCTAGTCCCCTGTGAGAAGCATCACAATAAACAACAAAATCACCAGTACCTGATGGAATAGTCAACATCGGAGCACTGGTTAATCATTTTTCAACTCCAGGAAACTGGATTCACACGCCTCTGACCAAACAAAAGGTGCATTCTTCTGGGTTAAATGAGTAATCGGCTTAGAAATACCAGAGAAATCTTTGATGAATCGTCGATAATAGCCTGCTAAACCATAAAACTGGTATCTTTGGCACTGATGTCGGTCTAGGCCAATTGATCACAGCCTCAACTTTGCTAGGATCAACAGAAATACAATTCCTAGATATAATGTGCCCCAAAAATACAACATGTTTCAGCCAAAACTCACATTTCGACCGCTTTGCATACAGTTTCTCAGTTCTCAACGTCTTCAATACAATTCTCAAATGCTCAGCATGATCATTCAGATTCTTCGAATAAATCAGAATATCGTCAATAAAGATAATTACAAAGTCATCAAGATATTTCTGAAATATATGGTTCATCAAACCCATAAATACAGATGGAGCATTCGTTAAACCAAATGGCATGACTATAAACTCATAGGGGCCATACCTGGTTCTGAAAGCTGTCTTCGATATATCAGAATCTCTGATTCTCAGCTGATGATATCCAGATCTCAGATCGATCTTGGAATAAACAGAAGAACCCTGCAACTGATCAAATAGATCATCAATACGAAGCAAAGGGTATTTATTCTTTACCGTAGCCTTGTTCAATTGCCGATAGTTAATGTAGAGTCTCATTGAACCGTATTTCTTTCTGAAAAACAATACTGGAGCGCACAAAGGAAAAACACTCGGTCTGATGTAACCATTGGCTAGTAACTCCTCTAATTGATCTTTCAATTCTTTCAGTTCAATTGGTGCCATTCTGTATGGAGTTTTAGAAATAGGTACTGTACCTGGTATCAGTTCAATGCTGAAGTCTATTTCTCGGACTGGAGGTAAACCTGGAATCTCATCTGGAAAGACGTCAGCAAACTCACATACCATTGGCAAATCTGCCAATGAAGGGCTCGACTTCAGTACATCTACTGAATACACAAGGACTCTCTCTGCTCCCTTCTGCAATAATCAAGTCATAAACAAAGCAGATACTAAAGGAATTCGAACTCTGGAACCCTTACCGTAAAATTTCCATTCATCATCCATATTAGGTCTGAATCTTAGAATTTTCTGAAAACAATCTACGGTAGCTCTGTACTTGGTCAGCATATCGATACCAATAATGCAGTCAAAATCAGACAAACCGAGTACAATACAATCTAACTCTATCTCATTACCTTCATACTGCAACATACAATGTCTAACAAAAGTCACTGATATAAGACCTCTCCCCAAAGGTGAAGAGACAGATACTTCAGTAGATAAAAACTCAACGGGCAAAGCATGCATCAATGCAAATCGCTCAGAGATAAAAGTACGGGATTCACCAGTATCTATCAACACATAAGCAGGATAACCACAAAGAGAACAGTTACCTGCAACCACATCATCAGGTGCTTCCTGGGCCTGTTCCTCAGTCAATGCAAACACTCTGGCCTGCTGTCTTGGAGGATGGTTAACAATCTGGCTTCCTCCTGGCCTCGGCTCTGACTGGGTAGATGGTGGCTGAAAAGAGTGAACAGCAGATGGTCGTCTATCAGCCTGAGCCACTGATCCAGATGATCCTGCTCCCTGGGATCGTTGAGAACCTCGCTGTGGACAGACTTTGGCGAAGTGTCCCGGCTATCGACAGATATTGCAACTACCAAACACATTTTGGCATTGCTACGTGGGATGTCTTCCTCCACATGTTCTGCAATAGACCCCTGTATAATTCTGGCCAAAACCGGTCTGTCGTGAGCCACTGGAGCTAGATGAACTGCTTCCAGATTTATTAAACCGTTTCCCTCGGGCTTTCAGATTATCTTTCTTTCCACTGCTGCTACTGCCACTATCAAATCTGGGAGGTGGTTGGTGGAACTGAGCTTGAGGTTGTTGTTGTCTCAGTGTCTGAGCAACATATGAAGTTCCTCGCTGCTTAATCAAGCCTGCTTCAGCTCCTTTTGCTCTGTTCAATGCATCAGCAAAATTATTTGGTTGCCCCATGTTTACCAATGTAAAAATATCAGGATTCAGCCCATTGATAAACTGATCAGCCACGACTTCATCATTATCAACAACGTGAGGAGCAAAATGTAACAAGATAGAGAATTTGGCCACATATTCTTCAATATTCAACAGACCCTGTCTCAGATTAGCAAACTCTGCACCCTTGTATTTTCTGTACGATACTGGGAAAATTGTTGATAAAATTCAGCTTTAAATATTTTTCAAGTAATCACCGTACCTCGATACTCCAAAGCTCTCTTAGTTGTGAGCCACCAGCTTTTTGCAACCTCGTGTAATTGATGTTTAATCAGTCTGACTCTACGCTCATCTGTATAATCGAGGGAATCAAACAACATCTCAATATCATCAAGCCAGCTCTCACAATCAATAGACGCCTCAGTGCCTTTCAAAGTCGGCGGTTTGAATGACTGAAATCTCTTTAACGGTGTTTCCATGGGTGTCATTGTAACATCCATCGGATTATTTGAAATACTACCCTGTTCTGGGTCTCTTCGAGGAGGCATATCTAATTATCAAAATGATTAGCAATCAAATCTAGCAAATCTATCTCAGTCCTCCTCTGATCATCACACTTCTGATGAAGAATCGGTTCTAATTCATTCTCCAATAATACACGTTTCCAATCAAATCAGATAATCAGGTAAAATGTATTTTCTAAAGCAGTAAAACATGCTGTCATACTAGCATATAGCATTTGTAAATCAACATTATAATAAATTATATACTAGTATCATAGAAGCAGGAAAGAAAACACAATCTACCCTGCTTACTCGCTTCTATTTCAGTCTAAGAAACCTACTGCTCTGATACCACCTGTTGTGAAGACCCGGACGCTAACTCATTTTCTTAAATCGTCATTAGGATTAGATGAATCAATTAAAAAAAATAGGTCGAATTTTTTTTTTTAATTCGAACACTTTATAAACAAGTGTACAAAGTTCTACAACAAGTTATGCTCCATCTTATTTAATTACAAGATCAAGTTCAATATCTACAACCTGATCACGATACACAACTTGTTCAACATCAAGTCATAACAAAACTATAGTTATAACAACTATATATCAAGTGTTGAACAACCATTCTACATCAAAGCCCGGATCACCACTCTAATCTCAATCTTTCAAGCTCTTCTTGACCCTGATCATGTCCCACCTGTTGTCATGCACACATACAAACACAACAACTGCCGGATAACTCCGGTGAGAAACATATTTCCCAGTATAAACAATGTATACATGCATTTCATACAAGCATATATAACAACATAAAACATGTGTTTACTAATATGTATCATGATCCATAATATAGGAAAACATAAATCGATACAAAGCTGTAAATCAAAATCTTTAATTCTTACTCTTTGACTCGACTCTTATATAGGGATCCCGGTTTGAATAAGAACGTAACAAGTCTCCCACCTACTCTCCCCTTCTAAACGGTGGTACGTTCTTATTCTCGGACTTCGGTACACTATATCGAGTATCTACAATAGGAGTCGATCGGTCTCCTATGTGCATCGATATAAACCAAACGTCCAGTGACTTGACACCTCTGCCAAAGACTCATTCAAGACATTTATCCCTTATTTCATGTCGTCTATAAATCAATAGAACAAACACATAATTCAAAGTACAAACAATGCCAATCAAGTATGTGGTTTTGGGAACTTAAGTTATATCTTACTCGAGTTATCTATCCCTGTTTAACATTGATTTATACATTTCTTTTCGTAGTACAAAAGCTTGGCAACTTTGATCTTTCTTTTATCGGTTCTGAAGTTAAACTCTCGAGTTCGAAGCCTTCAATACCAAATATCCTTTTGAAGCCCTTGACGAGAGAAGCACGGAACTAAACTTGGATTGAAAATCGGACGGCCAGATCTCACAAGATCAAATTCTGAAATTCTAGGAAACTTTGAGGAATTTCTATGGAGTTCTGTCTCGGTTTTTCTTGCTGGAATTCTGAGGTGATGGGGAATTTACACCTTTAAATGCATGGTAAAGACAAGTGTCACTTTTCCATTCAGCATTTCTTGCGCATATGCGCGTCCAATGCTGGCGCATATGCGCGAGACTTTTTGTCTCGACGCTTGCACAATTCAACTGCTCGATTATGCGCGCTCTGTCCCCGCACATATGCGCGAGACTTGCTATCTCGGCATTCAACATTTCATCTGCTCGCGCATATGCGCGCCCTGTCTCGCGCATATGCTCGAGATGTTCTGCCTCGGCGATTGGCTTCTCGCGCATATGCATGTCTCTTCTCCGCGCATATGCGCGACATATCCTAGTCTCCACTCTTATATCATGCTTTTCCACTCAATCCCCTTAATTGCACTTTATCCCCTGAAATCTTCACTATTTGCGATTTTTTCAATTGATTAATTTCCAATTACAATGATATAATCTCAGGCCTTACACATGATCAGGAAAATAGTGATTGATAAAACCTGGAGGTTGTTCTACATAAACTTCTTCCTGCAACTGCCCATTTAGAAATGCACTTTTTACATCCATTTGGTAGACTTTAAAGTTCTAGTATAATGCATAGGCAAGGAACATTATGATATCTTCCAGTCTTGCAACTGGTGCATACGTTTCATCGTAGTCAATTCCTTCTTCCTGCCTATATCTTTGTGCTACAAGTCTAGCCTTGTTCTTACCGGGTCAGATGGTTTACCTATCACCAATTCTGGAGGATGTGATTTCTTCCATCTGAGCTCAGTATTTGTTTCTTCCATATCGGCAACTGCTTCTATTGGCAATTTAACGTTTTCAGTTTCAGTTGGAGATGTAACAGTTGGTAACTGAATATCATTTGTTTGCTCCACCAACTGAATATCAGAAGCAGGTTCCTGTTCAACTGATAGATCTAGAATTTTTGGTTTAGGTGTTTGAATGATATTTCTATTGATATGATTTTATTCTTCACTATCATCCTCCAAACTGATCTATGTAAGACGATCAACTAGCTCAACTGAATCAGTTAGCACAGTTTCATCAAAAACAACATGGATAGATTTTTCAACATTCAAAGAGCTTTTATTAAAGACTCTATATGGTTTGCTAACTGAATAATATCCAAGAAATAATCCTTCTGCAGATTTAGCATCAAAGTTTTTTAAATGATTTTTACCATTATTATGGATAAAACATCTGCAGACAAATATTTTGAAATAGGAAACCACACTTTTTCTTGCATGCCAGATCTCATAAGGTGTTTTCATATGATTCTTATTTACCATTGATCTGTTCTGAGTGTAGCATGCAGTGTTTACTGCTTCAGCCCAAAACCTTTGAGAAATACCAGAATCAGCAAGCATTGTTCTAGCAGCCTCTTTAAGGATCCGATTTCTTCTCTCAGCTACACCATTTTGCTGAGGTGTTCTAGCTGCTGAGAGCTCATACTCGATTCCAGTATTTTCTAAAAAAATTGAAAGATTTTGATTGATGAATTCAGTCCCTCTGTCAGACCTTATTCGATCAATCCCAACTGATTTTTCATTTAAAAGTCTTTTGAAGAGCTTAATCAGTTGGCAAGCAGTTTGGTCTTTAGATTTGAGAAAAATGACCCAAATAAATCTTGAAAAATCATCCACAACCACTAAAGTGTATTTCATTCCCCCTAAAATCATGACTTGTATTGAACCAAAAAGATCCATATGCAACAGTTCTAAGCATCGGGAAGATGATTTACAACCTCTGTTTTTGAATGAAGATCTTACTTGTTTACCAAACTTACATGCCGAACAAACTTTTTTTTTGTAAAATCTATTTTGGGCAAACCAATTACAAGATCATGTTTACTCAGATAGGCAATAGACTTAAAGTTTAAGTGGTTCAACTTCTTATGCCACAACCAATTAATGGAAGACTTGGAAGCAATGAAACAAACTGGTGCATAAGGTTGTTCAGTCCAACTGACTTTGTAAGTGTTTCCACAACGATTTCCAGTTAGGATGACCTCATCAGTTGAGTCTCTAACTGAGCAAATATGTTTGTCAAACTGAATAGAGAAATTATTGTCGCATAACTGACTGATTCTTATCAAGTTATACTTCAAATTCTCAACTAGTAGAACATCTTTAATTGTAAAGTTACCATGGATAAGCTTACCCTTACCCACAGTTTTACCTTTGGAGTTGTCTCCAAAACTGATGTTTGGTCCATTATATTTGATCAGTTGAGATAGCAAATTTTCATCTCCTGTCATATTCCGCGAACAACCACTGTCTAGATACTAAATTGATTCAATGATTGTACCTGTTATCTGCAATCACACACAATATATAATTTTGGTACCCATATTCATTTGGGTCCTAAACTGATTAGTACTTTAGGAACCCAGACTTGGATCAGTTTAACTGACTTCCCAGTTGCTGTGTTCCAAACGGTTTTTCTCAAATTCTTGGCAATATGTGTGTTATGTGAGGATGAAACAGTATGATTTGTATCATTTATCAACTGACTGTTCTTTTGATATCTTTTCTGAACTGGATTACAGTTGTACTGATTGTAATAGTCATTCCTTGAGTACCGATTTTTGTGACTGGGTCGTTTAGATGATCAGTTTCTTGTATCAGTTGGACTCTCAGAACTATATCCAATTCCATACCGTTTGCCTTTGTTCTTACTCTCAGTCAATTGAACAGTTGATTTACTAGGTTCTGGGAATTTATTTACCAAGGTTGATTTTACAAAGGTAATGTACTTTCTTTTGTTATTATTCAACTTTGGCTGAGTATCATTTGCAGAGTTTTCAACGTGATCGTTAAAACCTAAACCATTTGTCGGCAACTGATTTTTGAGCATTCTACGTTTCAGTTAACTTAATTGAAGGCTTGTTCCAAGCTTGAATCAGTTCGGTATTTTTTGAAATTTCAGTTTTTAACTGACATATCAAAGCTTGGTTCTCACTCAGTTCTGCTTTTTGCTGTGAAATCTCGCTCTTTAGACTCATCAGTTCAACTGACTTATCAGTTTCTATTTTGTTGTCATTGGGATCATTTTGCTCAGTTTTATCCTTCTGAAATGATCTAGCAAGTTTGTGATACTCATCTACCATAGTCATGCAGTGTGGTAATGAGTTCCTCACGTGTGAAATCAGTAGAGCTGAAATCAAATACATGTTCACTTTCTGACTCCAGTTCTTCATTGTCAGCCATCAAGCATTTGACTTCCTCCTCATCTTCACTTGAGCTGATTGGGCTTTCTGGTTCTGACTCGTCACTGTCAGTTTCTGCCCACTTGGATTTGCTTTCTTCAGCCAAAAGCACTTCATGCTTCTTTTTGGATGATTTCTTGTTATCTCTGGTCCTTCTTCTATGCTCGTATGGCTTCTTTGCCTTTTCAGTTGATCCACGACTATCCTTCTTCGTCTTAGGACAATCTGCTATAAAATGACCAGATTTGCCACAGTTGTAGCAAGCATATGACTCATCTTTGGGCTGACTTTTCTAATACTGCTTCTGGAAATTTCCTTGATTCTTCCTCATAAACCTTCCAAATTTCTTGATAAACAGTGACATAGCATCACTGCTCAGTTTATCAGCAGATTTGTCAGCTGAACCAGTTGGTTCCAGTCTGACAACACTTAAAGCAGTTGTAGCTGGTGGTGTTGAGGGTTCTCCTTCTCTAGTCTGCAGCTCAAATTCATATTCCTTTAAATCAGAAAACAGGTCGTGAAGCTCAACCTTGTTTAGGTCCTTTGATTCCCTCATAGCCATGATCTTTACATCTCATTCTTTGGGAAGACCTCTAATCACCTTTAGTGCCACTTCTTTGTTCGAATACAATTTTTCAAGTGCATTCAGTTCGTTGATAATACCACTGATCCTCTCATTGTATCATGCATGGATTCTGCATTCTTCATTTTTATGTTGTCATATTTTTGAACAGCCACTGATAGCTTGTTCTCTTTTGTTTACTCATTTCCTTCGCACAGCTGGATCAGCTTCTCCCATATTTCTTTTCCAGTTTTACACATCTTGATTTTTCTGAACGTGACTTTGTCCAGTGTTTTATTCAAGATATCCTTAGCCACATTATCTAGGTTGGCTTTCCTCTTATCCTCAGTTTTCCATTCCTCTCTGGGCTTTTCTAAGCGATGAGGTGCCCCATCAATAATGGCAACTACTGTATTTGCTTTTAGGATTCTCATGGGACCGTCAGTAATGACGTACCACATGTCGTCATCTTGTGCAGCTAAATGAGCATGCATTCTTATTTTTCAATCATCAAAGTCTTCTCTGGAGAACAACGGTATTTTGTTGAATGAAAACATGTTAATCAGTTTTGTGAATAATAGTATTCTGAGACAAGATTCAATTGCTCTGATACCACTTGTTAGGATTGGTTGATTGGTTGGGAAGTGTTTAAAAGGGGGGTTGAATAAAAACTTACGCTTTTGATCTCTTTTCGAAATGAAGTGTCAGTTCGGTGACAAACTGAAATTAGAATCTTGTCAGTCGATGACAATCAGTTTAACTGATAACAGTTGCGGAAAATAAACTGTCTGAAAGATAGAATAAATAACTGAAGTAATAACACGAAGATTTATGGATGTTCATAGATTTAATTTCTCCTACGTCACCCCTTCTATCATAAGGATATGATATGCACTAAAAGACTTTGATCGATACAAAATTTGTACAGACCCCCTTCAGTATGGACTTAACACTTCCAAAACTGAAACTCTTAGTTTATACAATATTTCCCAGTTCTACGATTGATTTCGGCACAACTGATCTAATTAAATATCGAATGAAATACAAAACAGTTTGTGCTTATAATCTCTAAACGGAGCCTCAAATGCTACAAATATATCCAATAAGTGTGAGCTTTTTTGATTCTTGAATAAGAGAGATGATTTCAGCAGAGTAACAACAAGCTTTTGAGAATGTATAGATCGATTCTTTTTCTCAACTGCTCTTCTCACCTATTTATAGGCTTCTTTTCCAACGGTAACATTAAATATAATTTGTATTTTTATAACCGTTGATTGCTACGTCAATATTCTTCTGACATTCGTATACTGTAGACTCTGAAATGCGGCATTCCACTATGAGTTGCAGCCTGCTTTGTACTATTTGTCGGTTGAATGTCTTTTTCAACTGATAACGTGTACAGCTGAGTGATCAGCTGATAAGCAATAGCTGATACGCTTAGAACTGAATAAATGAACTGATCATTTTCCAACTGATCAGTCAGTTGTCTACGAGAATTCAATTATGCTGTAAATTCAGTTCAGCTATGGTTTAGGCAATTGTCAGTTTATTTGTGTAGATCAGTTTATTCCAGATTGTTTGAACAGTTAGTCCAATAAATTAGATACTTAGTTTGTCAAATCATCGAAATTTGGTTTCCAACATTTTCGAAACTTGCTAATTGAAATGCTTAACATACTTTTATTTCACTCGATAAATTAAATTTAGCCTTAAATGCTAAAATTTATAAATCCTTTAAAATACTATTTTCTTGACTTAAATAAAAATTATAACTTTAAATTTTTAACACCTTAATCGTCTCCGGTCTCCTTTCCCGGTTCGGCATAGAATATTCTTCTGAAAGATACAACTTGAGAAAACACTTTAAATTGCATAAATAAATATATATACATTAAAAATAATTTAACACATAACATACATTACATAGATTATTAATTAAATACTTAAATTATTTCAATCATGCATGGGGTTTACATGTACTGGTTTTTGAGCACTACAAATCCTCCCCCTTAAATAAATTTCATCCTCGAAATTAAGACTTACCAAACAACTCTGGGTAGCGAGTCCTCATGTCGGCTTCAGTCTCCCAAGTAGCTTCCTCGTAGGAATGGTTCATCCACTTGACGTTGACCAACTTGGTAACCTTGTTCCGTAGTCTCATCTCCTATCGATCTAGAATCAAAATAGGCTTTTCCTCGTATGACAGGTTCAGTGATAGCTGTAACAGTTCAAAGCTTAGTACATGTGAAAGATTCTCCATGTACTTCCTTAGCATCAAAACATGGAACACATTGTGTACTCCTGCCAGATTCAGCGGCAGTGCTACTCGATAGGCTAGTGTTCCCATTTTTTCAAAGATCTCGAACGGTCCAATGTGTAGAGCTCAAAATCAGTACACGTAAAACACATGCATTTATTTATTTTTTAAATTATTTAATTACTTTTAAAATGATTTTTAACGATGCATGATCTATTTAATTGTATTATTTTAAATTATTTATTTTTATGTGATGCACGTTAAAATGTTTTCTTGAGTTTCATGTTTCAGGCAATTATTCGATGCGGGATCAAGGAAAAGAGACCGGCGACGAGTTTGGCGATTTAAAATATGGTATTTTATTTTAAAGTTTGGATTGAGGCATTTTAAGTGATTTATTTAGTTTTTAGCATTTTATAAGCCTAATTTAATTTATTAGGTGATTTTAAGATTTTAAACTTTTAATGTCTAGCACATGTGTATTTTATTTTAAATAGGGGATTTTTGGTAAAGTTAGTGTTTGATTAACATTTAATTAGTTGTTAATTTTTAATTAAGCAAAATTTTATCCTCTAATCACCTAAAACTCACGCACACACACTTAAACACACACACTTACCCGACAACACACACACACATTTTCATTGCTTAGCATTTCATTTCATTTCTTTTTTTTAGAGTAAACCTAGGGTTCTAAGAACCAAGAGCAGCCGCCCCTATCCTCTGCATCTTTCCAGAAATTTTCGTCCGCTTTTCTTCAAGAAAATCGTGCCACATTCATCCCGGATCAACCCTCGCACCATTTTCGCTTCGGCATCGCCGTATCGTGAGTTTTAAATATCAAAAGGCATGTATAATCTTTTGTTTCTGCATCAATCTCGTCATATTCTGTGTTGTGATATTTATTGTGCATAAAAATCCATGTATGTGGTGAAAAGTTTGAGCAAAAACGTTTGAGTTGAATTTTTGCTCGAAAATTTTAGATATAAACATGTGTCTGCTGTAATTTCGATTCTCGTGTAAATTCAGTCAATGTTCTGGGAAAACTTTCAACATATAAAACATAGAACTTTTTGATACCTTCGATTTGACAGTAAATTTGTAATTTTTGGATAAAAAACGAGTGAATTATGATTGTTTTTGTGGGACTGCTGAAACTGCATTTTTCTAAAAATGTGTTCTTGATGGGTTCTTGAAGTTTATTATTTGCAGGCTTAGTTGGGAACAATCGGGTGATAGCTGCTGCGTTTAGGTATATGGAGTAGGATGTTGGGATAAGTTTTGATGTTTCGTTTCCTGTCAACAGTCCTTGGGTGCATTAGAAGTCATAAGAAGCATTTGGTATAAAAAAAATTTGAATTTATGGGTTTTATTGCATGGCGTGTGGTGCGTCGTTTCTGTGGGGACGTTTGGGTTGTTTTTATGGAGTCGATTCAGTGCCATAGCGTCCTAGGATGAATCTCGATGTTTTGGTTCATGGTCCGTATGATCGAATTAGGAGGATTAAGCCACAAGTGTAGTGATTTCCGTTGGTTTACCTTTTTCGTAGGCACACGGACCCTGAAACGGGGTCCGTGCCCTTGTTTCTTTCGGCGTGTGAAATTCCAGAGTCTACATGGACCCGGAGCCAGACCCTAACACGGGGTCCGTGCCTTTGTTAATTACGTAGGTTGAGTTTGTCGTGTCTTCCATTGCTTGGGAAATGATCACACTTCATATAGAGATTGTTTTGGGGTTCGATGTCATGTTTTAGTACGATGATTAAACGAGGTCAAGTCCCAAGTGATTTGGAATGTCATAATGAAATTTGTCATTTTGGGTGTGAGCATGACTAATACGTCTAAGTTATGGAAGTTAAGTGCTGGAACTCATGTTAGTATGCGCAGGAGGCTAAACCCGAGGACCTATAATGCTTTAAGATTTTATGCATGTTTCAAATACTTTGATTTTCATTAGATGTGTTTACGTTGATGAAACAAGTATCTTTAGCAAACTTTATTCGTGATCTTTTTATTGCAAATATTTTTGGATTAACAGTTTATTTTAATCTAAAATTTGAAAGTTTATTTCTTATTTAAGAAATTTTTTTAATTTTCTGCAAATTTTAAAGTTGTTCAAAATACAGTACGTTACATTAGGTATCAGAGCGGTGTTCTTGTAAAGGGTTATGCATACTGCCAGTTGCGAGAAGCTCACGAAGTCACACCTCAAGTCTGTAAGTTTTAAAGTTTTAAATTGTTTCATGTAGTAAACATCAAGTCATGATTTCAGCACTTTCATCATATGATATTAGTATTATGTTCATGTATGTTTGGTTTACGTGTTGGATAAATTTTGGAACAGTATGCCTCCTAGACTTATGGTTGCGCGTGGAGCAAGATGAGAATAGGGAAGCCCAGGATGGGGAGAGGGCCACTCTTCCTCGTCACCACTAGATATGTAGGCTCAGATAATTGCAGGTATGGTTCAGTTCTTTGCACAATTTGCGGAGAACAATGCTGCAGTGGATACAGGGGCGAGGCCTAGACCAGAGGCAGTTTATGAGAGGTTCAGGAGGATGCACCCAAAGGAGTTCTCGGGTACTACTGACCCGATGGTAACTGAGGGATGGATTAAGTCCATCGAGGTAATTTTCTCTTTCATGGAGCTGCAGGATGCAGACAGAGTTAGATGTGCCACATTTCTGCTGACAGGAGATGCCAGATTGTGGTGGGAGAGCGCATCTGTGTCAATGAACCTGCAAACAATGACTTGGGATGGCTTTAAGGAGGTATTCTACTCCAAGTACTTCACTGAGGAAGTACGCTCCTGTCTGACCAGAGAGTTGATGACTTTACGACAGGGAGACAGCAGTGTTGCAGAGCTTGTCAGGAAGTTTGAGAGGGGGTGTCACTTTGTACCCCTGATTGCGATTGATGCCCGGAAGAAGCTGAGTCATTTTATTGATGGCTTATGGCCGATCTTGTGCCGTGATGTGAGGGTTGCTGGTCCTATTACTTATGCAGTTGTCGTGTCGAAAGCTTTGGTGGCAGAGCAGGACCAGAGAGAAATTGAGAGCGACAGGCAGGGCAAGAGACCCTATCAGGCACCACAGCAGCAGCAGCGATCTCAGTTTGAGAGGCCTTTCCAGGGACAGCAGGGGAAGAAGCCATTTCAAGGATCGCCGAAAGGCAAGGGTCCTATTCCTCAGCAGAAGGCTCCTCAGAGGCCGGATGAGCAACCGGTGTGCCTGAAGTGCAACCGCCAGCATCCGGGACAGTATTTATGGAGATCGGGCAAATGCTTCAAATGCGGAGCCAGTGATCATATGCTGAGAGACTGCCCACGGTGGAAGCAGCCGACCTAGGGGGGAGAGTGTTCGCCATGCAGGCAGAGGAGGCAAACCCATACACGACCCTGTTGACTGGTAACTTATTTATTTCAGCATCGTATTAACTTTGTTATTCATATCTCAAATTTTATTTGAGATTATTAGTGTGCTAGTTAGTATTTTTGGTGACTTGTGTAAAGATTTTCTACTATGCGCGAGGTAAAGATTCGACTTTTGGGATAAGTTTTGTGTTGTGCTAAAGTCTCTCAGGAAATATTTTTATAAAGAGGGTAACCACAAAGGCCTTGATAGATTCCGGGGCCACCCACTCTTTTATTTCGGAGTCATTCGCTAATCACCTGGATGTCAAGTTTATTGGACTTGACGTGAGCTATTCAGTGATAGTCTCATCAGGGGAAGAGTTATCAGCTACTAGCATGGTCAGACACATCGATCTTGAACTGCAGAGCCACTTAGTGTATGCCGATTTGATTGTGTTGCCGATGCCAGAATTTGATACTATTTTGGGAATGGACTGGCTGACGAAGAACATTGTTCTTATTGACTTCCAGAAAAGGTCAGTGTTGGTAAAACCGTTGGGCATGGAGAAGTTTGTCTTTGAGCCAGATAGATGGAAGAGTTTCCCTCGCATAATCTCTTGCATGCAGGCACGGAGACTTATTCACAAGGGATGTCAGGCTTTCTTGGCCAGTATTATTTCCACACCTAACGTACCCACTCCGTCGATATCTGAGATGCCAGTAGTCAGATATTTTCTTGAAGTGTTTTCTGATGACGTCACAGCTTTCCACCAGAGATAGAGGTGGAGTTTGCTATTGATCTTATGCCAGGAACTGTGCCAATCTCTAAGGCACCGTACCGTTTAACCCCAGTTGAGATATTAGAGCTCAAGCAGCAGATTCAGGAGCTCCTAGACAAAGAATTCATCTGCCCTAGTTTCTCACCATGGGGCGCACCAGTGATCTTCGTTAAGAAGAAAGACAGGATCATGAGGTTGTGTATCGATTACCGAGAACTGAACAACGTAACGATCAAGAAACAATACCCACTACGAGGATCGAGGACTTGTTTGATCAGTTGCAGGGAGCTACAATGTTCTGTAAGATAGATCTGCGATCAGGGTATCATCAGCTGAAGGTAAAGTATGCAGATGTTCATAAGACGGCCTTCAGAACCAGATATGGGCACTACGAGTTCTTAGTGATGCCGTTTGGACTGACGAATGCTCCAGCGATATTTATTGACCTCATGAACCGAGTATTTCAGCCCTACCTAGATCAGTTCGTCATAGTGTTCATTGACGACATTCTTATCTACTTGAAGAGCCATGAGGAGCACAGTCAACACTTGGGTACAGTTTTGCAGGTATTGCAGAGTCGTAAGTTGTTCGCAAAATTCAGTAAGTGTGAATTCTGGTTCGAGAAGGTAGCATTTTTGGGTCATATAATATCTAGCAGTGGTATCGAGGTGGATCCAGCTAAGATGGCAGCAGTTAAGGAATGGGTTGAGCCGAAGAATGCGTCAGAGATCGGCAGTTTCCTAGGCTTAGCAGGCTATTATAGGAAATTTATTCGGGGATTTTCTTTTCTTCGATAGCAGTGCCACTCACCTCATTGACCAAGAAGAATGTCAATTTTTTATGGAGTGATGATTGCCAGAAGAGCTTTGATACTTTGAAGTAAGCTCTTATCACAGCGTTGGTATTAGCCATGCCAGCAGGACAAGGCAATTTTGTGCTATACACCGATGCTTCTAATCATGGTTTAGGCGCAACTTTGATGCAGCATGGTCAGGTCATAGCCTATGCCTCCAGACAGTTGAAAGTGCATGAGAAGAATTATCCGACTCATGATCTCGAGTTAGCTGCCGTTGTAACGCCCCAGATTCGACGACTGTCCTCACTGCACCACGACGAGTCTTTTCAACGTGCTTATGTCCTCACTCACACGCACCCTAGGAAACTTCCTAGGAGGTCATCCATTCCAGAATTTCCCCAAGTCAAGCACGCTTAACTTTGGAGTTCTTATGTGATGAGCTACCGAAAAGAAGATGCACCTTCGTGATATGAGTAGTACAAATCAAATCTTTTAAGCCATTTTCAACTGTACAGTCCATTACATTGAACAGTCTCGGAATCCCTCTCATTCCGGTATGGGATCGGTTCATTCATGTTCCCTCCACCTAGAAGCCTGCCAAGAGCCGCTCATTGTCCGTGCAACCTCATGGCACTGGCGATCACCCCCCGCCCTTTTCGACCCCGGGCCTCACATGCCCACCAGCTTCCGCTTGGTTCGTCCCCGAACCACAGCGTACTAAGAGAGGTTGGCTCTGATATCAGCTGTAACGCCCCATATTCGACGACTCTCTTCACTGTACCACGACGAGTCTTTTCAACGTGCTTAGGTCCTCACTCACACGCACCCTAGGAAACTTTCCAGGAGGTCACCCATCCCAGAATTTTCCCAAGTCAAGCACGCTTAACTTTGGAGTTCTTATGTGATGAGCTACCGAAAAGAAGATGCACCTTCGTGATATGAGTAGTACAAATCAAATCTTTTAAGCCCTTTTCAACTGTACAGTCCATTACATTGAACAGTCTCGGAATCCCTCTCATTCCGGTGTGAGATCGGTTCATTCATGTTCCCTCCACCTAGAAGCCTGCCAGGAGCCGCTCATTGTCCGTGCAACCTCATGGCACCGGCGATCACCCCCCGTCCTCTTCGACCCCGGGCCTCACATGCCCACCAGCTTCCGCTTGGTTCGTCCCCGAACAACACCGTACTAAGAGAGGTCGGCTCTGATACCAGCTGTAACGCCCCATATTCGACGATTGTCTTCACTGTACCACGACGAGTCTTTTCAACGTGCTTAGGTCCTCACTCACTCGCACCCTAGGAAACTTTCCAGGAGGTCACCCATCCCAGACTTTTCCCAAGTCAAGCACGCTTAACTTAGGAGTTCTTATGTGATGAGCTACTGAAAAAAAGATGTGCCTTCGTGATATGAGTAGTACAAATCAAATCTTTTAAGCCCTCTTCAACTGTACAGTCCATTACATTGAACAGTCTCGGAATCCCTCTCATTCCGGTGTGAGATCGGTTCATTCATGTTCCCTCCACCTAGAAGCCTGCCAGGAGCCGCTCATTGTCCGTGCAACCTCATGGCACCGGTGATCACCCCCCTCCCTCTTCGACCCCGGGCCTCACATGCCCACCAGCTTCCGCTTGGTTCGTCCCCGAACCACATCGTACTAAGAGAGGTCGGCTCTGATACCAGCTGTAACGCCCCATATTCGACGACTTGTCTTCACTGTACCACGACGAGTCTTTTCAACGTGCTTAGGTCCTCACTCACACGCACCCTAGGAAACTTTCCAGGGGTCACCCATCCCAAAATTTTCCCAAGTCAAGCACGCTTAACTTTGGAGTTCTTATGTGATGAGCTACCGAAAAGAAGATGCACCTTCGTGATATGAGTAGTACAAATCAAATCTTTTAAGCCCTTTTCAACAGTACAGTCCATTACATTGAACAGTCTCGGAATCCCTCTCATTCCGGTGTGAGATCGGTTCATTCATGTTCCCTCCACCTAGAAGCCTGCCAGGAGCCGCTCATTGTCCGTGCAACCTCATGGCACCGGCGATCAGCCCCCGCCCTCTTCGACCCCGGGCCTCACATGCCCACCAGCTTCCGCTTGGTTCATCCCCGAACCACACCGTACTAAGAGAGGTCGGCTCTGATACCAGCTGTAACGCCCCATATTCGACGACTGTCTTCACTGTACCACGACGAGTCTTTTCAACGTGCTTAGGTCCTCACTCACACGCACCCTACTAGGAAACTTTCCAGGAGGTCACCCATCCCAGAATTTTCCCAAGTCAAGCACGCTTAACTTTGGAGTTCTTATGTGATGAGCTACCGAAAAGTAGATGCGCCTTCGTGATATGAGTAGTACAAATCAAATCTTTTAAGCCCTCTTCAACTGTAATGTCCATTACATTGAACAGTCTCGGAATCCCTCTCATTTCGGTGTAGGATCGGTTCATTCATGTTCCCTCCACCTAGAATCCTGCCAGGAGCCGCTCATTGTCCGTGCAACCTCATGGCATCGGCGATCACCCCCCGCCCTCTTCGGCCCCGGGCCTCACATCCGTCGTCTTTGCGTTGAAAATTTGGAGAGATTATTTGTATGGCAAGAAATGCCAGATATTTACTGATCACAAGAGTCTCAAGTACTTTTTAACGTAGAAAGAGCTGAATATGAGACAAAGATTGTGGTTAGAGTTACTGAAAAACTACGATTGTGAAATTAGCTACCATCCAGGTAAAGCAAATGTCGTGGCAGATGCCTTGAGCAGAAAAGTTGTAGTCGTAGCAAGTTGTAAGTGCAGAGATATCTTCAGTCAGAGATTCAGATATTTGGGTTAATGGTTTATCCTAAGGGCAGGGCTCCTAAGCTGACTAATCTGACAGCCCAGTCTTCTATGTTTGACCAAATCCGTAGAGGTCAGCCTTCAGATGAGAAGTTACAGAAATGGGAACTGAAGGATGAAGCCAAGGGCAGTGTACTTTACACTGTGTCTTATGGTATTGTGAAGTACAGAGGAAGGATGTGGGTACTTAGTGTTGATTGGATCAAAGAGAATATTCTAACAGAGGCACATACATCTCTGTATTCCATCCACCCAGGAGGTACCAAGATGTACAAGCATTTGCTGATTTTGTATTGTTAGCCAGGTATGAAGAGAGACATCCGCCGATTTGTGTCTGAATGCGTCACTTGTCAGCAAGTGAGAGAAGAGCATCAGAGGCCAGTAGGAATGCTTAAGCCGCTCTCCATCCCCGAGTGGAAATGGGAGAATATCACCATGGACTTCGTTGTTGGTTTGTCGAGGTCAGTCAGAGGATCCATGCTATTTGGGTTATAGTTGATCAATTTACTAAGTCGGCACACTTCTTGCCAGTGAAGACGACTTTCTCCATGACGCAATATGTGAAGCTCTATATCATGGAGATAGTTCGATTGCACGGAATCCCAGTTTCTATTGTGTCCGATAAGGACCCAAGGTTTACATCGTCCTTTTGGAAGAGTTTACATGCAACCATGGGGACGAAGTTCCTATTCAGTACAGCATTTCACCCTCAGACAGATGGCCAGTCAGAACGAGTAATTCAGATTTTGGAGGATTTGTTGAGACCTTTTGTGATAGATTTCCATGGGAATTGGGAATCAAAGCTACCCCTAATGGAGTTTACCTACAACAATAGTTTCCAATCGTCTATAGGTTTGGCTCCCTACAAGGAACTGTATGGAAGGAAGTGCAGATCGTCGATTCATTGGGATGAAGTCAGTGAGAGATCAGAACTTGGTCCAGAGTTTGTTCAGCAGACTGCAGATGTGGTGGTCAGGTTCCGAGACAGGATGAAGACCGCCCAGAGTCGTCAAAAGAGTTATGCTGACAAGAGCAGAAGGGATCTTGAGTTTGCCGTAGGTGATCACGTTTTCGTAAAGATAGCACCTATGAAAGGTGTTATGAGGTTTGGGAAGAGAAGCAAGCTTAGTCCAAAGTTTATTAGACCGTTCGAGATTCTTGACAGAGTTGAGACACTAGCTTATCGTGTAGCTCTTCCGTCGAATCTGGCCGGTGTACACAATGTGTTCCATGTCTTGATGCTGAAGAAGTATATAGCAAATCCTTCGCATGTTTTGAGCTATGAGCCGTTACAGCTTGCTCCGGATTTTTCGTATGAGGAAAGACCTGTCCAAATCCTAGACCGACAAGAACGGAGACTTCGGAACAAATTTACCAGGCTGCTCAAAGTCTGGTGGCTAAATCAATCAGTGGAGGAGGCCACTTGGGATACCGAAGCAGATATGAGAAACCGCTACCTGGAACTGTTTGGTAAGACTTAATTTCGAGGACGAAATTTATTTAAGTGGGGATGGAATTGTAGAGCCCAAAATCAATACACATAAAACCCATGCATTTATTTATTGGTTAAATTATTTTATTAATTTTAAAATGATTTTTAGCGATGCATTATTTATTTAATTGTATTTTTTAAAATTATTTATGTTTATGTGATGCACGTTAAAATGTTTTCTTGAGTTTCATGTTTTAGGGAATTATTCGATGCGAGATCGAGGAAGAGAGTCCGGCGACGAGTTTGGCGATTTAAAATGTGGTATTTTTTTTTTAAAGTTAGGATTGGGGCATTTGAAATGATTTATTTAGTTTTTAGCATTTTAAAAGCCTAATTTAATTTATTAGATGATTTTAAGATTTTAAACTTTTAAAGTCTAGCACATGTGTATTTTATTTTAATTAGAGGATTTTTGGTAAAGTTAGTGTTTGATTAACATTTAATTAGTTGTTAATTTTTAATTAAGAAAAATTTTATCCTTAATTACCTAAAACTCACGCACACACACTTAAACACACACACACTTACACGACAAAACACACACACATTTTCATTGCATAGCATTTCATTTCATTTCATTTTTTTGATAGTAAACCAAGGGTTCTAAGAACCAAAACAGCCGCCCCTATCCTCTGCATCTTTCCAGCAATTTTCGTCCACTTTTCTTCAAGAAAATCGTGCCACGTTCGTCTCATATCAACCCTCGCACCATTTCCGCTTCGGTATCGCCGTATCGTGAGTTTTAAATATCAAAATGCATGTATAATCTTTTGTTTTCGCATCGATCTTGTCATATTATGTATTGTGATATTTATTATGCGTAAAAATCCATATATGTGGTGAAAAGTTTGAGCAAAAATGTTTGGGTTGAACTCTGGATCGAAAATTTTAGATCTAAAAATGTATCTGCTCTAATAACGATTCCTGTGTAAATTTGGTCAATTTTTTGGAAAAATTTTCAACATATAAAACGTATAAATTTTTTATACCTTCGATTTAACAGTAAATTCGTAATTTTTGGATTAGTAACGAGTGAGTTATAATTGTTCTTGTGGGACTGCTAAAACTTCAATTTTCTAAAAATGCGTTCTTGACGGGTTCTTGAAGTTTATTAGTTGCAGGCTTCATTGGGAAACGTCGGGCAATCGCTACTGCGTTTAGGTATATGGAGTAGGATTTTGGGATGAGTTTTGATGTTTTGTTTCGTGTCGACAGTGCTTGGGTGCATTAGAAGTCGTAAGAAGCATTTGGTTTCAAAAAAAATTGAATTTATGGGTTTTATTGTGTGGCGTGTGGTGCGTCATTTATGTGGGGACGTTTGGTTCATTTTTATTAGGTCAAGTCAGTGCCATAGCATCTTATGATGAGTCTTGATGTGTAACGTCAACTCTTTTTTTTAACTCACATTTTTTAAAAAACATTTAAACGTTTCGCATGCATACATTGTACAGAAAAATATAACATTTAAAAATGATCTTAAATATTTGATGGTAAAAATAATGCAATTTAAAATAATCAAACTCATCCCAAAATCATACGTAAACATGAACCAATCAAAATCTTAAAAATCATCAGCGTATGAAAATATTCATCACCACTCAATCTCATAAATTATAATGCGGAAAATATGTGGTCCTCGGGTCGTGTCACCGCACCAGGTCTGCCTACTCAGAGTTTGGATGCGGAAAATATGTGGTCCTCGGGTCGTATCACCGCACCAGGTCTGCCTACTCAGAGTTTGGCACCTCCAGTCCCCTCATCAATAAGCTCACCTGCATCACACACGCCCAGTGAGTCTAAAGACTCAACACACCTGTACCAGGAATAACAAGTACATATACATGGCACACAACAGTGAAAAATACCATAATCAACATATCTTATATGAACTTTAAAATCTTAATGTAAACGTGTTATATGCAATCGTGACATGTCAAAAACAGCTCATCGTTAATCATCATTCATCATTTATCATTCATCATTCGTCATTTATCGTTCATCATTTAGCAAATTCAGTTCATTAGAAGTGACTATCGTACATCATTCATCATTTACGATGGATCCATCATACATAGAACCGCGGTACCCGGCGGCTGTCGGACATCAGTGACAGGATCACCCATCCATTGTGCCTAGGCCTCATCATCAGCATTTACATATACGTCTTAAACATTTACATATACTTCGATAGCCACAACTCATTCCCATCATTCAAAACATTACCATTTTCATCACTTATAAAAATCATGCACCAATGCAATTTTTCTTAAATCCAAGCATCCGACGTATATTTTCATAAAATCTAAAAATCGTGATCATGATGCATAAACATTTAAAATATCATAAATTTGTGCTCAGGGCGTTACCAAGACCAAAATCTCATCCCGGGTGCGAAATGACCATTTTGCCCCTGGAAATCCAAAAATTTACATTTTGCCCCTAGACATAAAATTTAACGTTTTTGACGTTTTCTTAATACCATTGACTCTAACATGTCCTAAATAATTATTTAAGCCTACATGAATTTTTTTTATTTTGCTTAAATCGATGACTTTTAAATTAATCTTTAAATAAAACATATTAATGTGTTTTAATCCCGAATTAAACCAAACCTTAGCATAAAATTCTCAAATTAAAAACTTAGACTTATAATAATTATTTGAGCTTAAATATAATTTTCCACAATTTTATTAAGCATAAATCTAGGCGTTTCAATTAATTCTTTAATTAACGTTTCGTGCGGCAATTAAATCCCGGATAAATCCAAAACTCATTATTTTGATCTGAAACTTACCAAACTCTTAAAAATGTCCCAAAACATATTTACAATCATTCCTAGACATAAACTCGAGCTCATTTCATAACTTAACCGAATTGTTTTAAAACTTAGACTGGGGTCCCGGTTTTAACCCGAATCGATTCGAAATCCAACCAAAGTTTTCCAACTTTCTCCTACACCTATTAAACATATAAAAGGATCTAAAAACATCCAAACCAGACCTCTACAGCCCTCGGCCATGAACCATATACTGCTGGAAAAATTTCCCAAAAGAACTCACTTGAACTCTGGTTGCACCCCTACCATAATTTACGTCCCTAGCCCAAACCCAGCTGGACCAGCAATGACTCGACCTTCCCTAGACCATCCTAGGACACCTCTGGACTCAAGGAACTCACGGCTACAGCCCCATGCAAGCCATGAAGCGCAGCCACTCGAGGAAAGCTAGAACGAGCCCAACCCGAGACCCAACTTCACCAAGCTCACTCGATCGCCTACAACACCATGCCCAGCAGTGTTCAGGCTATCTAAGGACACAACTCAGACCCACCAGGGTCTGGTTCGAGGCTTGGGAGCAGCCCTTGCACCACCGCCTACTTCTAACCTCTCGACAGCCCCTTCCTCAAAGCAAAACAAACGAGACAAGCGCTCGGTTCCTCCCCGATGGAAACCCTTACGCACCACCAGCCCTTTGACAGCAGTAACTCACGACCCTAGCCACGTAATAGCCTAAGCTTGGCAGTCCCCTTGCAACAAAACTACAAAACGTAAACAACACAACACCAAAAGCAATAAAATTGAACAAAACCGAAGGATTCCTCATGTTCTTGACTAGATCGAAAGATTTCATGTACACATGCTGTAACGCCCTGAAAATTTTAAGGTCCACGCGAACCACATGCATACGATTTATTAAATTCCCCTGTATTTTAATTAATTGTTTTAATTACATAAATTAATTATGTTGTACATATTTGCATGTTTAAAATATATTTTTCTACATGGTTGCATTAAAATATATTTTTAAAGGATATTCGAGTTGCGATCGAAGAACGGAGACCGAGGGCTCGAAAATGAAAAATGTTTTTATTAAATAATTGTTTTTAATAATTTAAAATGTGGTTGATGTTTTTTCATATTTTTGAAAATAAGGGGTTTTGATGTGATTTTATACGTCGGGACGTACATTTTATCGGTGTTGATTTTTCATCAAAATACGAATGTTTTGTGCAACCCGGCTATTAAATTCACAAACTTATTTTAACAAAATTATTTTAATATTTTAATTAAATCCTAAGCAAGTATTAGCGGGCCTAAACTTAGGCTTAATAGGCCTAAATCCTTGTTAGGAAATAATTAAGTATAAAATATGATAATCACTCCAACCTTCCACCAATCTCACGCCACTTTGGAGAATTTGCACACACCAAAATTCTCCTCACACTACACGACACACACACACATCAAATTGAAGAAAATTTCGGTGCAAGCTCCAACGGTTTCAAGCCAAGGTCTCCTACGTCTAAGTTCTTCGTATCGCCATCGAATATTTGTGCGTTTAATACGCAAAGGTATGTCTTAATCTCTTTTTTCTCATCTTTCACACCATATTATATATTTGATACATGATTGCATGAAAAACATGATACCACTTTTATATTTTCGTTTTTATGACTATACATGCACAAAACTAGTGTTTTCATATTTTAAAACTCCTCATAATGATGCACAAAGAGCTGTCATGGTAGGGGTACTTGAAGGGATGTTTTTCCACATGTTTAAGGGTCCCTAGGTGTAGGTTTAAGGGCTGGAAAAAATAGGGAAGAAATAAAAACAAAAATAGATTCCTTAAGGGAAAAGACTCTTCGACTAGGAGTCTTTGAGGGTCATGGCTGCTAGCTGCAGTTGGGGAGGGTACACTAGACTTAATTGGGCTGCATAGGAGGGATGGGTAGAGGGTGGACATGGTGGTTAAGGGCTGGAGGCGAAGCTAGCCTAGGTTCGAATCATATTAGGACTAGGACTCTTGTGCAAAAAAATTCAGTAGCTTCCTAGGCATGTTCAAGGGACTTAATGGGCTGGAATTAGGTTTTATATGGGTTAGTTAGGTGTTATTAAGCTTTGGTTCAAGTTTGGTAAGTTTTGGTTAAGTTTCGAGTCCATACGAGTCAAAACGGGAAGTACGTCTAAGTTTAAAAACGAATCGGGAAACGCCTAGATTTAAGCTAAATAGAATTATGAAAAATTATATATAAGCTCAAATAATTATTAAAAGTCTAAGTTTTTAATTTGGAAATTTTATATTAATGTTTGGTTTAATTCGGGATTAAAACGCGTTAATATGTTATAGTTAAATATTAATTTAAAAATCATCGATTTAAGCTAAATAAAAATATGAGAAAATTTATGTAGGCTTAAATAAGTATTTGAGACATGTTAGAGTTAATGGAATTAAGAAAAAGTCAAAACGTGAAATTTTACGGCCTAGAGGTAAAACGGTCTTTTTACACCTAAAATTTAGTAAACATCATGGCAGTGCCCTGAATGCTGTTTTATGTGCTAACATGATTATTTTCAATGATTATGGAATTTTATATCTTAAAATGATTATTTTAAATGTTTATGGGATTTTATAAGTTAAAATGAGTATTTTAAATGTTTACGATTTATTATGTCAAAATATTATTTATAAATGGTTATGATTTAATACGTTAAAATACTTATTTTAAATGTTTATGATTTAAATGCATATTTTAAACTATTATGATGTTGAAATGTTTATTTTAAAGATTTATGGATTTTTATAAGTTAAAAGGTTTATGGATTTTTATGAGGAAACGATAACGTTAAAAGACGTGTTACATGCTTGTTTTTAAAAGAAAAAGGATATTAAATGCATGATGTTTATAAAGTAATGGGAATGTAAAACGTTGAAGGAAGTGAAGTAATTGTGACTATTGAGGTTATAAGTTTTGAGGTAAGAATGGGAATACCGTGAGGGGAGAAGGCCCCAGAGGGAGCCCATTTAAGGGAAAAGGCCCCAGAGGGAGCCTCGACGATCGTATTCTATTCGAAGAGGATAGGCCAAGGCTCAGTTGACGAGTGAGAGTGTCCCTGATGTCCCCGTCGCCCAGTACTGTGGTTACATGTAAATGGATCCATCGACTTTTTGAGGTTTGATGAAAATCACAATTAACGATCTGAATTTAACAAAAGAAAAGGAAAAGGAAAAATGTTTATGATCATGATAAAAGGATTCATGTTATGAAATGAGGAAAAATGAAAAGTTGAGGTTTACGCTATGCATGTTATAAAAATATTTATGTTTAAAGTTTATGCATCTTCATGAAAACGATATTTTAAGTACAAGTATTTTCACTGTTGCATGTAATTAGTATATGTATTACTTGTTATCAAGATTATGGGATGTTGAGTCTTTAGACTCACTAGGTGTGATTGATGCAGGTGATTATGATAATAATGTTAATGGAGGTCTTGATGGTTGACTTTGCTAGATTGAAGGAGCACATAACCCGAGGACCTATGCTAGTTTTCCTCACTAGTTTACGATTCATGGTTTTAAGTGATGTTAAGAATACTTTTATAACTTTTAATTATTTATGAGTGATTTTTGAGAGGTTATAGTATGGGCTATACTTTTCAAATAATGTTTTTTGGGTTGATAAAATAGTTGGTTGTTTTACTTTTAAAATGGTACCAAAATATTTTATGTTTCGGCCGAATGCTAATTGAAGTTTGAAAAAAAAATCTAGTACGTTTTAATAAAACGAGTAGCAGACGTTTCACATGCATACACATCAGTAATATCAACGTGAATGATGCAAAAACGAAGTAACAAGCGTGCCTTGATGTATTTTTAACGAAAACTTGAAGAACCGCGCGAAGGGAAGGCACCAGAGGAATTTTCTTTGAAAGCTTAAGCTTGGCCGATGGATGCTTGGTGTTTTGCTGCTGAAAACAGAGAGAAAAGTGATGATTGGAGGGGAGTGTCGGTTGCTTCAATTTATTAGGTGTAGGGTAGGTTTAGGTTTAGTTTAAGTGTAGTTTAGGTTAATTAAAATGTACACTAATAGACTTCAATTAAAATAAAAAGGATTTTAAGCCCAATAAGCTTAAAAGTAGACTCATTAAATCTAAACACACTCCCGAAAAATATTTCGTGTTGGAAAAGTTTTGAAAATATTAGCCGAACTCTCAAAAGTCCATCGATTTGATAAAATTTGCGCACCGTTAAAAATTAAAATCTTGCGGTTAAAAATTCCAATAAATCTCAATTCTTGAAAAATACCTTTAAAACATCTTAAATTAATTAATAAAAATTAATCATGTAAAAAAATAATTTTTTCTGATAATTCTCCGGACTCCGTTCTTCGTTCGAGCGCAAAATGCAACTTAAAAATCTTTAATGCATGAACCTTTAAAATTTCATGAAATAAATCCTATCATGCAATAATTATGCATGAAATTTAAATAAATCATGAATTAAAACACAAGTTAATGAAATAAACATGCATTTAATGCTTTAAAACAATTTAATAAAATACCAAAGAAATTTAATAATTTGCATGCATGTGGTTCAAGTTGACTTTTCGATTTTTGGAACGTTACAATCTCACCCCCTGAAATTGAATTTCGTCCCCGAAATTCGCTTATCCTTGATAATCACAAAGTTTAGACTTAGTTCTAGTATCCCAATGGTCCATGCTTCCGCGGCGCTACTCTGATAAAATAATAAATCTTAAGATGTCCTTATGTCTCCTCGATCCTAATTATTTCTCCTGTCAAAATCCTCGTTTGTGAATCGTAACCGAAGTCGATTTATAGCAACTTAGTTTTATTCTACTATGTCCTCGAAATTTGACTTTTTTCACAATTCTCAATATTAGAAATAATAGTCCAAACTTATCACATCTTAATTTTCTTATAATATACCCAAGATGTTCATTGACCTATTATATTACAATATTGAAATCTTTACAGCATCCTTTCTTAAATTTATTGAATTCAAGATATGTTAAAGCATCAAATCCAAGTATTGGCATTCATGCAATTCGACTTAGGAGATCTTAGCACAAATATTTTCTAATCATTTCTATCCCCGGTATTACACTTAAAAGTTACACCTTATCTCAACCCCATAATAATATTAGCCTAAGATCCTTGAATCGAATCTTTATCTTACGGCACCAAACTTACGTAAGTACGTAACTTACTATTTACAAATACATCCCGGATGTAAAATTGTTGCAATTCTTAAACCTCGAATAATGTTAATCCATAAAACCCAATTATACAATATCGATCTTCTACCTAATTAGTAAAACCCTTCTCGCATCAGTTGCATGCTTAAACTATTCCCTTCCCAATTACAATAGAGTTGAGGCCTAAGGCCTTGGACTATCCTCATTGAAACGAATGTTGCATTCTTACGTATCCTCAATGCTTAATACATACTAGCGTATAAAACTTATTTAGTCATCCCATGGGAGCCTTAGACTAACTGTTGGAAACTTAATTTCTGCTATTTGACAAACTAAGTGTTTAATTTATTTGACTAAACTGATCAAGTAGTCTGAAGTAGTGAACTACCTAAAACAACTGACAGATTTCCTAACTGAAGATTAATGCATAACTGAAGATTATTGCGAAATTTATCAAAGGCAACTGAAACCAGCAGAACTGAACTGACGAAGACAACTGACTGATCAGTTGATATATTCAGTTGTGAGTTTACCAGCGATTACTTATCAGCTGATCATTCAGCTGTACACATCACCAGTTGTTGAAAATGACATTCAACCGACAATAGTACAAAGCAGACTGCAACTCATAGTGGAACGCCGCACTTCAGAGTCTACAGCACAAACTGTTTTGTATTTCATTTGATCTATAACTAGATCAGTTGTGCTAAAATCAATCGAAGAACTGTGAGAATTGTGCAAACAAAGAGTTTCAGTTTTGGCAGTGTTAAGTCCAAACTGAATTAGGTCTGTACAATTTTGTGTATCGATCAAAGTCTTTTAGTGCATATCTTATCTTGTGATAGAATGGGTGACGTAGGAGTTATTAAAATCTTCGAACATCCATAAATCTTTGTGTGTTCTTTATTCAGTTACTTAGTATATCTTTCAGTCAGTTTATTTCAGCAACTATTATCAGTTAAACTGATTGTTATTGACCGACAAGATTCCTAGTTTCAGTTTGTCACATAACTGAAACTTCATTCGAAAAGATTGTGAAATTCGTAAGTGTTTATTCAACCCCCTTCTAAACACATCTCAACCTATCAACCGATCCTAACAAGTGGTATCAGTGCTCGTTTAATCTTGTCTCAGATTACTCTTACTCAAAACTGATCAACATGTCTTCATTCAACAAAATACCGATGTTTTCCAGAGAAGATTTTGATGACTAGAAAATCAGAATCCAGGCTCACTTAGCCGCACAAGATGACGACATGTGGTATGTCATTACTGATGGTCCCATGAAGATCCTAAAAGCAAATACAGCTGTTGCCATTACTGATGAGGCACCTCATCGCATAGAAAAGCCCAGAGAGGAATGGACAACTGAGGATAAGAGGAAAGCCAACATAGATAATGTGGCTAAGGATATCTTATATAAAACGCTGGATAAAGTCACGTTCATCAAAATCAAGATGTGCAAAACTGGTAAAGAGATATGGGAGAAACTGATCCATCTGTGTGAAGGAAATGAGCAAACAAAAGAGAACAAACTATCAGTTGCTGTTCAAAAATATGACAACATCAAGATGAAGGCTGTAGAATCCATGTATGAGTACGATGAGAGGATCGGTGGTATTATCAATGAACTGAATGCACTTGGAAAAGTGTATTCGAACAAAGAAGTGGCACTGAAGGTGATTAGAGGTCTTCCCAAAGAATGGGATTTCAAGACCATGGTTATGAGAGATTCAAAGGATCCTAACAAGATCGAACTTCATTACTTGTTTGCTGATCTAAAAGCTTACGAGTTTTAAGTACGAACCAGATAAGGTGAACCTTCAACACCAACTACCACAACTGCTTTGACTGTCGTCAGAATGGAGCCAACTGGTTCACCTGACAAATCTACTGATGAACTGAGCAATGATTCTATGTCATTGTTAATCAAGAAATTTGGAAGGTTAATGAGGAAGAATCAAGAAAACTTCCAGAAGTAGTATCAGAAAAATCAGTCCAAAGAAGAATCATATGCTTGCTACAACTGTGGCAAATCTAGTCATTTCATAGCAGACTTTCCTAAGCCAAAGAAGGACAGTCGAGGATCAATTGAAAAGAGAAAGATGCCCTATGAGCACAGAAGAAGGATCAAGGATGACAAGAAATCATCCAAAAAGAAACATGAAGTGCTTTTTGCTGAAAAAATCAAATCTAAATGGGCAGAAACTGAAAGTGAAGAGTAAAAACCAGAAAGCCCAATCAATTCAAGTGAAGAAGAAGAGGAAGTCAAGTGCTTAATGGCAGATGATGCTGAAATTGAGCGAGCAAGTGAACAGGTATTTGACTTCAGCTCTACTGATTTCACTCGTGAGGAACTCATTACCACATTACATGACATGGTAAATGAGTATCACAAGCTTGCTCGATCATTTGAGAATGTTAGAACTGAGTAAGCTGATCCCAATGACAACAAAACAGAAACTGATAAGTCAGTTGAACTGTTGAGTCGAAAGAGGGAGATTGCACAGCAAAAAGTTGAAATGATTGAGAATCAAGCTTTGATATGTCAGTTAAAAATAGAAATTTCAAAACAAACCAAACTTATTCAAGCTCGGAACAAGTCTTCAGTTGCATTTTCTGAAATGCAGAACTCACAAAAATCAGTTGCTGATAAAACTTGTTTAGGCTTTAACAGTCATGATGAAATTCTGCAAGTGATACTTAGCCAAAGTTGAATAAAAATAAAGGAAAATACATTACCTTTGTAAAATCAACTATGGTAAATGAATTATCAGAACCAAGTAAACCAGCTGTTCAATTGAATGAAATTAAAAACAAAGGCAAACGGTATGGAATTGGATATAGCTCTGAGAGTTCAACTGATTCAAGAAACTGGTCACCTAAACGATTCAGTTACAAAAATCAGTACTCAAGGAATGGCTATTACAATTACTACAATTGTAAGCCAGTTCAGAAACGATATTAAAAGAACAGTCAGTTGAAGAAGGATACAAATCATATTGTTTCATCCTCACATCACACACATACTGCCAAAAATTCGAGAAAAACCATTTGGAACACAAAAACTGGGAAGTCAGTCAACTGGTCCAAGTCTGGGTTTCTAAAGGACTAATCAATTTAGGACCCAAATGAATATGGGTACCAAAATTATATACTGTATGTGATTGCAGGTAACAAGAATGAACAAAGAATCAACTTGGTATCTAGATAGTGGCTGTTCACGGCATATGACAGGAGATGCAAATTTTCTATCTCAACTGATCAAATATACTGGACAAAACATCAGTTTTAAAGACAACTCCAAAGGTAAAACTGTGGGTAAGAGTAAGCTTATCAATGGTAACTTTGTAATTAAAGATGTTTTACTAGTTGAGAATTTGAAGTATAACTTGATAAGCATCAGTCAGTTGTGCGACAATAATTTCTCTGTTCAGTTTGACAAACACACTTGTTCAGTTAGAGACTCAACTGATGAAGTCATCCTAACTGGCAATCGTTGTGGAAACACTTACAAAGTCAGTTGGACTGAACAACCTTATGCACCAGTTTGTTTCATTGCTTCCAAGTCTTCCAAAAACTGTTTGTGGCATAAGAGATTGAACCACTTAAACTTTAAAGCTATTGCCTATCTGAGTAACCATGATCTTGTAAATGTTTGCCCAAAATAGATTTTTCAAAAGAGAAAGTTTGTTCGGGGTCAGTTTGGTAAACAAGTAAGATCTTCATTCAAAAACAGAGGTTGTAAATCATCTTCCCGATGCTTAGAACTGTTGAATATGGATCTGTTTGGTCCAATAACAGTCATGAGTTTAGGGGGAATGAAATACACCTTAGTAGTTGTGGATGATTTTTCAAGATTTACTTGGGTTATTTTTCTCAAATCCAAAGACCAAACTGCTGCACAACTGATTAAGCTATTCAAAAGACTTTTAAATGAAAAATCAGTTGGGATTGATCGAATAAGGTTTGACAGATAGACTGAATTCATCAATCAAAATCTTTCAACTTTTTTAGAAAATACTGGAATTAAGCATGAGCTCTCAGCATCTAGAACACCTCAGCAAAATGGTGCAGCTGAGAGAAGAAATCGGACCCTTAAAGAAGCTGCTAGAACAATGCTTGCTGATTCTGGTATTTCTCAAAGTTTTTGGGCTGAATGAGTAAACACTGCATCTTATACTCAAAACAGATCAATGATTAATAAGAATCATATGAAAACACCATATGAGATCTGACATGGAAGAAAAAGTGCGGTTTCTTATTTCAAAATATTTGGATGCAGATGCTTTATTCTTGATAATGGTAAAAATCATTTAAAAACCTTTGATGCTAAATCTGTCGAGAGAATATTTCTTGGATATTCTTCAGTTAGCAAAGCATATAGATTTTTTAATAAAAGCTCTTTAAATGTTGAAGAATCTATCCATGTTGTTTGTGAAGAAAATGTGCTAACTGTTAAGCCAACTGATTCAGTTGAGCTAGTTGATCGTTTTATAAAGATCAGTTTAGAGGATGAAAGTGAAGAAGAAAATCATATCAATAAAAATATCCTTCAAACACCTGAACCAGAAATACTAGATCAATCGGTTGAACAGAAACCTGCTCCTGATAATCAGTTAGTGGAGCAAACAGATGATATTCAGTTACCAACTGATGCAGCTCCAACTGAAACTGAAAACGTTCAGTTGCCAACAGAAGCAGTTGTTGATATGGAGGCAACAAATAATGAGCTGAGATGGAAGAAATCACATCCTCCAAAATTGATAATAAGTAATCCATCTGACCCGGTAAGAACAAGAAATCAAATGCTTAATTTGTTCATTCATTCTACTTTTGTTTCACAACTGGAACCAAAGAAAACTGACAAATCTCTTGCTGATCCTAACTGGATAAATGCAATGCAAGAGGAGCTAAATCAGTTTACCCATAACAATGTCTGGAACCTAGTTCCAAGACCAGTTTGCAAAACAATTATAGGTACAAAGTGGGTATTCAGAAATAAACTGAACGAAGAGGGTTCAGTTGCACGCAACAAAGCTAGACTTGTAGCACAAGGATATAGGCAGGAAAAAGGAATTGACTACGATGAAACGTATGCACCAGTTGCAAGACTGGAAGCAATCAGAATGTTCCTTGCCTATGCATCATTCAAGAACTTTAAAGTCTACCAAATGGATGTAAAAAGTGCATTTCTGAATGGTCAATTGCAGGAAGAAGTTTATGTTGAACAACCACCAGGTTTTATCAATCATTCTTTTCCTGATAACGTCTATCATTTGAACAAAGCTTTATATAGTCTTAAACAAGCTCCAAGATCTTGGTATGAGACACTTTCAAAATTCTTAACTGATCATGATTTTACTGTTGGATCAGTTGACAAGACGTTGTTCAAGTTTTCTCAACTAACCCCAAATTATGCGAGAAATTTGCCAAGTTAATGCAGGACAAATTCGAGATGAGTATGATGGGTGAACTGACATTTTTCCTCGGTCTGCAAGTGAAACAACTAGAGACTGGTATTTTTATCAGTCAGACCAAATACACGAAGGAGTTACTGAATAAATTTTGCATGGAAACATGTTCAGCTGCAAGTACACCCATGAATTCATCAGTAAAACTGGACAATGATCAAGGGGGAATATCAGTTGAGACGGCACTCTACAGAGGTTTAATAGGTTCATTATTGTACCTAACTGCTAGTCGTCCAAATATTGTATTTTCTGTTTGCATGTGTGCTAGATTTCAAGCAAATCCTAAGCAATTGCATGTTTCGGTTGCCAAAAGAATTTTAAAATATCTAAAAGGCACTCAAAATGTGGGATTATGATACGCTAAAGACTCTTTTTTCAATTTAGTTGGATATTCACATGCAAATTATGCAGGATATAAGCTAGATCGTAAAAGCACCAGTGGATCTTGTCAGTTTCTAGGAGACAGACTGATCTCAAGGTTCAGCAAAAAGCAAACATCCATAGCTATTTCCACAACTGCAGCAGAATACCTTGTTGCTGGAAGCTGCTGTGCTAAATTTCTCTGGATTCAGCAACAACTGAAAGATTATGGAGTTGATGCTAAAGAATCTCCTATATTTAGTGATAATACAAGCACGATTGCAATATCTTACAATCCAGTTCTTCACTCAAGGACCAAGCACATTGATTTCAGGCATCACTTCATCAGAGATCATGCTCTGAAGAAAGCTATCAGACTGGAATATGTGTCAACTGAACAACAAGCTGCTGATATTTTCACCAAACCACTGCCAGAGACTAAGTTTTCTCACTTTTGCAATATACTTGGTTTAATTGATTTATCTTAATCAGTTTTGTTGTTGCTTTGTCAATTGTTGTTCATCCAATTTGTCATTTATCAGTTTAAGCTTATCAACTGATGTCAGTTGAACATTTATCAGTTACTATATTCAGTTCGACAACTGCTTTTCAACTAATGTTAGTTAGACATTTATCAATTAATGTATTAAGTTTGTTATCTATTTATCAACTGATGAAAGTTAAGCTTTGCAGAAAGATAAAGAGACAACAGCAATGATACAAATCCAGATTTCATTAAGAATGGAATCGGAACCATACAACATCATTCAGTTCACGTTCTATAGGATCTTGCCAATCATTTAACCAGTTAATTAGTTCATGGCAACGCAGCTCTCTGAAGGACTCTGAAGAAGAGATCCTCTCAAGCTGATGCCACTCTTTCCACAGCAGTACATGAAACAGAACTGTATTAGAGGCAAGTTGTGAAACGCGACAAACTTTAAAACGCCTGAAGTATTTTCTTGCTACAGCTCTCTGCTTGGTAGTAGGAACTGAGCCTTGTCGTCGAATAGACTGGAGGTCTTGAACTTTCACCCAAGAAGACATGACCTTCCTCCAGACATACTCTTCGATGTTTTTCTTCAATTGAGAAAGTGTTCTTGGTGCAACTGAGTTATGAGTTCGGCTGCAGGCATCCGAATTCCTCGAATTAGACATACTGAATTGTTGTTTATCTAACATGTCTTTTTCTTATTAATAGACATGTTACATTCGATAGTAAAGAAGATGAAAAGACTCTAGTCAACCGAACCGACTTTTGACTTATTTAGACTGAGTTTTTCTTACCCTTTTCTCTCAATTATATGCATTTATTGAGGAGGAATGTCGATTTGAAAAGTTAAGTGAGAAGACAATAGTCAGTTGGTTTTCACCTGAACTGACTAAGTTTTCAACTGGTCATTCAGTTGCTGATCTAACTGAACTTCTTCGATAAGTTAACTAATAAATCGAATAATATTCTATATTAAATGATGTGACTGTTTGTCGAAGCATTAATTGCTGTCTTTCTATCAGTAGTATTTTGATACGTGGACCCACATAATCCATGTATTTTCTACACACGTTTTTACCACACGTACACACGTTTTTAATTCAAATTTTCCTGGACTAACACATGTCCAATGATTTGAACAGTCACGTACATAAGTACTTTACCCGCTCAACCTCTGTTCTTCTTTACGCTTACTTCAGATTTTCAGAGCAAAAATCATATTCAAGATTTATTTTTCGCGGAAAAAAATTCAATCCAAATGGAAAATCAGATCCCAGCTCATATCATGAATGCAATGGCAATCAACTTTGATTCAGTTATGACTGTATCAGATGAAGCTGTGAAGAACATTTTCATCAAACTGGAAGCTGCTGGACTAAAACAATTTCTGGGTTTATCTTCCCAAGAAATCTATACTAAAGAGATTCAGGATCTCTATGCCAACGGATATATCACTCAGAACGGCAGTATCACAACTACAGTAAATGGTCAGTTGCTGATCATCGAACAGGATTTCTTCTGCAACTTATTCCAACTGCCTTCTGATGGGCTCAAAAATCTAGTTGAAGTCAAGGCATCTGATATTGATGAAATGCAAACCCTTCTATCTGCTGATGGTCGGAAAATCAAAGTTTCCGATCCCAAGAAGGAACTGAAGACAGAGGTGCAACTACTGGCAGACAATGTAGTCAAAGGGCTACTAGGAAAGGCTGGATCATGTGCTGCACTCACTCTTGAAAAGTTTCAATCCATGACTGTTATCATGGCTGGTCGAAGTTTGAACTGGAAGAACCTTATTTTTGATATCTTGAGAAATATGTTTCAATCGTCTAAACAGTCCAATGGTTATGCGGTGCAGCTTAGCTATTTGATGAAAGTCAAAGGGCTGGTGACTGATGATTCTGAGAAATCATCGAAACTGAAAATATTCAACGCTAAAATTGTCCAGCCACCAAAGCAAAAATTGCAAATGTCTCCTGAGCAGTTCCTGAAGATAAAGAAGGAGATTGGGACACAAGAAGCTTCCAAATTAGTTCAGAAAAAGAAGATTCTTCAGAAGAAGACGATCAAACGCAAGTTGATTGTAAGTAAATCTGACTCTGAGAAGACTCCATCTCCCAAGGTCATCAAGAAGCCAAGGACTTTGAAGACAAAACCTGATGCTGCAGTTGGAACCATACTGTAACGCCCCGAAAATTTAGAAGTCCACGCGAACCACATACATGCAATTATTAAATTCCTTGTGTATTTTAATTAAATATTTTAATTGCATAAATTAATTATGTGGTGCATATTGACATGTTTAAAATATACTTTTCTATATTGTTGCATTAAAATGTATTTTTAAAAGGTTATTCGAGTTGCGATCGAGAAACGGAGACCGATGGCTGAAAAATAGGATAATGTTTTTATTAAATAATTGTTTTTAATTATTTAAAATATGGGTGATGCTTTTTCTTTTTTTTTTTTTTGAAAATAAGGGGTTTTGAGGTGAATTTATACGCCGGGACGTAAATTTTATCGGTGTTGGATTTTCAACAAAAATACGAACGTTTTAGCAACCCGGCTAATAAATTCACAAACTTATTTAAGCAAAATTATTTTAAATATTTAATTTAACACTAATGGGCTAGATGGGCCTAATTAAATTGTTAATGGGCCAAGTCTTTAATTAGTGATTTAATTAACTATATAATATTATAACCTACCCCATAATTCACACAATTCAAAACACCTCTAACCAAAAATCACACGCCACACACTTCACAAATTCCCTCAAGGACACGGCACCACACACATCACAATTTGAAGGAAAAATTCGAGAATTTGCTAAGGGTTACAAGCCAAGGTCCCGTCGTCCCCGTTCTTCGCAATCGTCAACGTAAAATCGTGCGTTAATTACGCAAAGACATGCCTATTCTTCCTTTCAAAACCATCATCACATCATAGTATTCTTTTATGCATGAAAAACATGAAAAACAAGTAACATATTATGTATTTTCGTTTTTGTATGTATCATGTAAGTTTCAAGTGCGATTTTTGATCCAAATTGTGTTGTTTGTGTGCATAAAGGGGCTGCCATGCCTAGGGAAGGTTATGGTATGGTTTTACATGAATTTCAGACACCTAAACACCACACACGATTCAAACGCATGCTGGGAAGCAACTCGCTGACATGGGAAGCAAGGGGCTCGGTTTTTGTTCTTCACGGCTAGGCTGGGCGTTGGCTGGTTCCAGGGGCTAGCCAAGGTCATGATGGAGTCAAGGGAAGAGTCCTGGCCATGCTAGGACTCGAGCTAAGAGGCTCGGAGGAGTCCTTGACAGCAAGGACTCCTACCCGAGAAGAGTCATGGACGGGCGCAACTTCTGTGCTTGTTGCAGACTTGTGGGCGCGGTCCAGGGAGCCTGGGCTGGGTTAGGTCGACTCCTTGGGGTCTTAAGTGAGTGCTCATCACGATGGTTCAGGGGTGGCTCGGTAGGTTAGAGTCCTGGAAGTTAGAACAAGAGTCCTTGTCAAGGTGTAACTCTCGGCCAGCTTAGGGTAGTTGTGTGAGGGCTTCGTTTTTCTGTTTGGGGTGGTTTCCGTGTGTTCTTTAGGTCCAGTAGGGTACTCTAGGGTGTTGGTCAGCGTTTGGACTAACATGGCTCGGGGGTGACTCGATAAAATCAAGAGATGGCTCGGGGTCGAAGTTTATGTGTCATATTAGGGTTTCCTAAGCTTTAAAACTTGAACAACGGCTCACGGGGGTCGATTCGTGGTTCATGGGGACTAAAATAATATAAAAGACTAAACTTAGAATTTAGGAATTTTATATTAAAGTTTGGGATTTTTTGGAATTAAAACGCCTTCAAACACGTCCGAATATGAATTAATTAAAAAGTCTCGTTTTTAAGCTACATAAAATTATGGGAATTTTAATTTAAGCTTAAATAATTATTTGGGACATGTTAGAGTCAAGAAAATCAAGGAAACGTCAAAAACGTAAAACGTCACGTCTAGGGGTAAAACGGTCTTTTTACACCGAAAAATTAGTAAACGTCATGGCAGTGCCCTATTTGCTGTTTTATATGCTAACATGATTATTTTTAATGTTTATGAATGTTTACAGGGTAAAATGATTATTTTATATGTTTATGATTTAAAATGTTAAAATGTTCATTTTAAATGCCTATAGATTTTCATGATGAAACAATAACATTAAAAGACATGTTGCATGCTTGGTTTAAAATGAAAAATATTATATGCATGATTTTTATTAAGTGATGATAATATGTTGAAGGATGTGAAGGGATTGTGACTAACACGATGATATGTTGGAGATATCGTGAGGGTTATGGTCCCAGTGGGAGCCCGACGATCGTATTTCCTTGGATACGGATATGTATATGTATATGTATATGTATATGATGATATGATAATACGTAAGGCCAGGGCCCAGTTGACCGGTGAGAGTGTTGCTGGTGTCCCCCGCCGCCCAGTACTGTGGTTACATGTAGATGGATCTATCGCCTAACACGTATATGAAAGTCACAATCAACGATCTGAATTCAACAAACACGAACATGAACACGAACATGAGTAGGAATACGAATATGGACATGAATATGAATATGTTTAAGTGATATGTTTATGTCTTTTGAAAATGTTTTTATGCATCATGAAAATGTTTACGAAAATATTTAAGTTTAAGTTTATGCATCCTCATGAAAATCATATTTTAAGTACAAGTATTGTTCACTGTTATATGTTAACTGTATTACGTATTACTTGTTACCAAAGATAGGACGTGTTGAGTCTTTAGACTCACTAGGTGTGTTGATACAGGTGGGATTAATGGCATATTGGAGGTCTTGACGGGTGACTTGCTGGACTGTCGGTGCACATAACCCGAGGACCAGCGCTTCTATTTTCGCATTTAAGTTTATCGCTTTAAGTTAAAGATTTCTACGACATTTTACTTTATGATTTTGAGATATTTTTGAGAGATAGTATGGGCTACACTTTTCAATTAATTATTGCTTTCTAGGTTTGGTAAACGATTTACGATTTCATGTTTGACTTCTCTCTTTGGATTTTCAAGCACTAGTAGGATGTTTTATTTTAAAAATGGTGACAAGGTGTTTTAAAACGTTTGTATATAAGTATATTTATTTACGAGGAAAAAAAAATTCTAGTACTTTTTAAGAAAACGAAAAAGAGGAGACGTTTCAGTTGGTATCAGAGCAAAGGTCCTGTAAAGGGTTGTGCCACCATCAGCGCCAGAAAGATCAGTCGTCAAGCCTCAAAGTTGTAAGTTTTTACGTGCTTTATATTATTTATATGTTGTCACCTGCATGACTACATGATTATATGTTCACGTCACATGTTTAATAGCTTCATGATAATATATGATTTATATGCTTTGGAATTTTTTTATATGTGATACGATATGAAATGAAAAATTATTTGATTTTAACGCATGTTGGTTTTGTGGTGGAATTGGATCATGTTGATTTTTGGGTTTTAGTATTGACGTTTTACTTTTTGGGTTATAGGTTAATCGTGAATATTATGAATGCTTTATGGGATACATAGATTTTCTAAGAAAATATTTATGATTCAAGGTCACTAGTTGAATTAATTCTTGGGAATTACTCATAAGAAATAATGATTCGAGGATTTGAAATGACTTGGGAGTAAGAAAATGTACAAATTGGGATTTTAAGTTTTGATGAAAAGTAAAATTGGTTATAGCAATTGATTTTGGGTAAATAAGTTTAAATTATCAAAATTTATGTTATGGGAAACCCGTAGAGGAAAATTAAGAATGTTAAGAACTTATGGGTTAATAGTAGGATTTTTTCGAAATTTGGGACCAATTAGGATGATTTTTGAGGAAATTAAGATTGTATTTTGCGAATATTAAGGAATTTGGGGGATTAGTTTAGCAATAAGTGAGAATTGAATGGGTTAATTGATTAGGGTTTTCAAGAATTTAGACTTTTAAGGATATTTGGAAACTTGAGATATCTTGGATTATAAAGTTATAAGAAATGTTAATCAAGGTATTGTAGGATGAATCGATATTAAGCTTGAAAATCTAAGCATTAGCGGAAGTGTTTGGGATTTTAAGATTGAAATTTGATAAGTTGAAGAATATTTTGGGTATAAAATAAGGAAAGTAATATACGATAGGCGTGGTCATCCATATTTTTATATTGGGAATTTTAAGAAAATTTGAAATTCGAGTTTATAATAGTAACAACACTAAGTCGTTATGGGTCTTTTAAGTTGCGAATTGCAAAATAAGGATTTAGAAGAAAATATAAATGGGATCAAGGAGACGTAAGGACATTCTAGAAATTAAGTTTTATCAGAGTAGCGCGACGAAAGCGTGGATATTTGGGATACTAGAATTAAACCTAAACTTTGGGTTATTAAGGATAATCGAATTTCGAGGACGAAATTCAATTTAAGGGGGGGAGATTGTAACGCCCCGAAAATTTAGAAGTCCACGCGAACCACATGCATGCAATTATTAAATTCCTTGTGTATTTTAATTAAATGTTTTAATTGCATAAATTAATTATGTGGTGCATATTGACATGTTTAAAATATACTTTTCTATATTGTTGCATTAAAATGTATTTTTAAAAGGTTATTCGAGTTGCGATCGAGAAACGGAGACCTATGGCTGAAAAATAGGATAATGTTTTTATTAAATAATGGTTTTTAATTATTTAAAATATGGGTGATGCTTTTTCTTTTTTTTTTTTTTTGAAAATAAGGGGTTTTGAGGTGAATTTATATGCCGGGACGTAAATTTTATTGTTGTTGGATTTTCAACAAAAATACGAACGTTTTAGCAACCCGGCTAATAAATTCACAAACTTATTTAAGAAAAATTATTTTAAATATTTTAATTTAACACTAATGGGCTAGATGGGCCTAATTAAATTGTTAATGGGCCAAGTCTTTAATTAGTGATTTAATTAACTATATAATATTATAACCTACCCCATAATTCACACAATTCAAAACACCTCTCACCAAAAATCACACGCCACACACTTCACAAATTCCCTCAAGGACACGGCACCACACACATCACAATTTGAAGGAAAAATTCGAGAATTTGCTAAGTGTTACAAGCCAAGGTCCCGTCGTCCCCGTTCTTCGCAATCGTCAACGTAAAATCGTGCGTTAATTACGCAAAGGCACGTCTATTCTTCCTTTCAAAACCATCATCACATCATAGTATTCTTTTATGCATGAAAAACATGAAAAACAAGTAACATATTATGTATTTTCGTTTTTGTATGTATCATGTAAGTTTCAAGTGGGATTTTTTATTCAAATTGTGTTGTTTGTGTGCATAAAGGGGCTTCCATGTCTAGGGAAGGTTATGGTATGGTTTTACATGAATTTTAGACACCTAAACACCACCTAAACACCACACACGATTCAAACGCATGCTGGGAAGCAACTCGCTGTCATGGGAAGCAAGGGGCTCGGTTTTTGTTCTTCACAGCTAGGCTGGGCGTTGGCTGGTTCCAGGGGCTAGCCAAGGTCCTGATGGAGTCAAGGGAAGAGTCCTAGCCATGCTAGGACTCGAGCTAAGAGGTTGGGAGGAGTCCTTGACAGCAAGGACTCCTACCCGAGAAGAGTCATGGACGGGCGCAACTTCTGTGCTTGTTGCAGACTTGTGGGCGCGGTCCAGGGCGCCTGGGCTGGGTTAGGTCGACTCCTTGGGGTCTTAAGTGAGTGCTCATCACGATGGTTCAGGGGTGGCTCGGTAGGTTAGAGTCCTGGAAGTTAGAACAAGAGTCCTTGTCAAGGTGTAACTCTCGGCCAGCTTAGGGTAGTTGTGTGAGGGCTTCGATTTTCTGTTTGGGGTGGTTTCCGTGTATTCCTTAGGTCCAGTAGGGTACTCTAGGGTGTTGGTCAGGGTTTGGACCAACATGGCTCGGGGGTGACTCGATAAAATCAAGAGATGGCTCGGGGTCGAAGTTTATGTGTCATATTAGGGTTTCCTAAGCTTTAAAACTTGAACAACGGCTCACGGGGGTCGATTCGTGTTTCATGAGGACTAAAATAATATAAAAGACTAAACTTAGAATTTAGGGACTTTGAACACAAAACCTGATGCTGCAGTTGGAACCATACCAACTGAAAGTTTGATGAAATCGGAAGCTCAACAGCCTTTCAAGGCTATTCCTTTGAAGGCTATTCCAACTGAATCATCAACTGAGGATCAGTTACCTTTATTTACTATTTTACCATAGAAGGTCATCGAATCAGGTGAAAAGAAGAAACTTACTGGAGTTAAGGCTCCATTGATCAAAATCACTGGTTACAACCCTCTACCTTTTGCCAGACCAAAAGGGGTAGTAATCAGAGAACAAGTTGATGTGACTACTTCAGGGTTAAGCATTCCTCATGCCCTGACTGACTTGAAAGGAAAGGGAAAAATTCAAGAAGATCCCAGACCAATCAATGCAATCCAAACGCACATTGATCTCATTTGACAAGAGATCAATGAATTTTCAGAAGAAAAGCTCAAGGTTTATAATGCATGGGTCAAATTCAGAACTCATGTCTTTGCCAAGGAGCTTCAGAAGAAGTCAAAACTGAAGAAATTTATTGAATTGGTAAATGTTGTTATGAAGATGACCAAGGCTTCTACCATTACTCAAGATCTGTAACGAGAGAAATATTTCTTCAATCAAGTGAGAGCAAAACAGCTACAGAAGATAGTTGCTGAACTGCGACTGAACTATGATCCTACCATTCCAACTGCATTCAATGACAAAGCTGTGTATACCCAACTGGAAACGGATCTTATCGCATTACAAGGAGAAATCAAACATTGGAAAATGGATCAAGAACTGATCATTCCAGCAGCCTCCCAAGATTTTTCACTAGAAGAGCCAGAGAGTCTTCCCAGGAAACAGTTGATGAAACTTCTCAACTAGCAACTGCCCCTTCCACATCAGTTGCTCCACCATCATCATCTTCATCACCTCCTTCTTCAACTGATGATCCGAAGCTTTTTTCTGAAGCTGAATTATCATTGGCCAATCTTGACGAGGTCATCAAGTCAATCACCTCTAATATTCAGCTGGATACATTCAAATCAGTTGAAGATGTTGTATTAACTGAGAAATCAACAGATCCACTTATTGCTATTGAAGCATCAGTAGATACTTTTTTGTTGAAGAACCAGCTGTTTAAGCTGCTATTTCTGAAGAACCACCCACAAAGGCTGATTTTGGAGGAACTAATGAGCCAGTTCAGTCAGTTGACATGACTGAACAGCCAATTTTTGAACAAACTGAAGAGGCTCAGCTGTACTCAGTTACAGTTGAGGAAGTGCCAACTGAAGAGCCAGTTTCTCAACCAACTGAAGAGCCAATAATTCAACTGACTGAAGAACCAATTACACAACAAACTGAAGAACCTTCTTCTACTTTGGTTCTTCCACTTGTCTCTTCTACTCCCCAATTTCAACAAGAACGTACAACTGAAAATATTTCAGAAATATTGGAGCATGTAACCGAAGCTACTGACGGCACCATGGTTGTTTTTACTCAACAAGAACAGGTGCAAAGTCCAGAATCTTTCAAAGCAATGTCTCCTGGTATTTCAAATATTGATGCTCTGTTTGAAGAAATTCAGACTGTTCAGAACAACCTCAACAATATGATGAATGCTATTTCTGAAATACAGTCGACTCAGCTTGCTCACTCATTGAAGCTTAACTCAAACTATGAGTTTACTTCAAACAGACTAAATCAAATCACTCAGCATATCAATTCCCTCTTCTACCAGATGGAAGAAATCAAGAAAGACAGACTGTCGACTGAATCCCATTTTCAAACTCAACCATTAGTCGGCATACACTTTGATTTTCTGCAAAGCACAGTCACTAAAAAGATTGATTTGTTGCAAGACGTTGTGATGACTGCTGTCAAAGATATTGTAGCCGATTTCGAATTTTATCCCTAAAAGTTGATGTGCTTGACAAAAAGGGGGAAGCAGAAAGATTGATGAAAGACTAAAAGATCAGAAAGAAGACAAAGGGAAGAAGAAATGAAGATCAACTGACTGACTTCAGTTACTGGTTGAAGACCTTTCTTTTAATCTTTGTGCGAATCTGTACATAGATTAGTTTCTGATTTTCTTTCTTTGTACGAATCTGTACATTATAAGAATTATTTTATCTACAATGAGTTTGAAGAATATCTTTCAGTTCAGTTGATTAGTTCATACTTTACAAGTTTTGTCAAACACAAAAAAGGGGGAAATTGTTGGAAACTTAATTTCGGTTTTTTGACAAACTAAGTGTTTAATTTATTTGACTAAACTGATCAAGTAGTCTGAAGTACTGAACTACCTAAAACAATTGACAGATTGCCTAACTGAAGATTAATGCAAAATTTATCAAAGGCAACTGAAACCAGCTGAATTGAACTTACGAAGACAACTTACTGATCGGTTGGAAACTGATCAGTTGATATATTCAGTTGTGAGCTTACCAGTGATTACTTATCAGCTGATCATTCAGCTGTACACGTCGCCAGTTGTTGAAAAAGACATTCAACCGACAATAGTACAAAGCAGACTGCAACTCATAGTGGAACGCTGCATTTCAGAGTCTACAGTGTACGAAAGTCAGAAGAATATTAACGTGGTAATCAAATGATATAAAGATTCAAATTATATTTAATGTTACCGTTGAAAGAGAAGCCTATAAATAGGTGAGAAGAGCAGTTGAGAAAGCATATATACGATCTATTCTTTTAAGCTTGCTGTTACACTGCTAAGATTACTTCTCTTATTCAAGAATCAAAAAGCTCACACTTATCAGATATACTTATAGCATTTGAGGCTACTTTTCGAGCAAATAACCACAAACTGTTTTGTATTTCATTTGATCTTTAACTAGATCAGTTGTGCTAAAATCAGTCGAAGAACTGTGAGAAATTGTGCAAACTAAGAGTTTCAGTTTTGGCAGTGTTAAGTCCAAACTGATGTGGGTATGTACAATTTTGTGTATCGATCAAATTCTTTTAGTGCATATCTTATCTTTGTGATAGAAGGGGTGACGTAGGAGTTATTTAAATCTCCGAAAATCCATAAATCTTTGTGTGCTCTTTATTCAGTTACTTATTCTATCTTTCAGTCAGTTTATTTCTGCAACTGTTATCAGTTAAACTGATTGTTATTGACCGACAAGATTCCTAGTTTCAGTTTGTCACATAACTGACACTTCATTCGAAAATATTGTGAAATTCGTGAGTGTTTATTCAACCCCCTTTCTAAACACATCTCAACCTATCAACTGATCCTAACACTAACTCTAATAAATAAACTTCAATTATACCCCATAGAGTTCCAGGATTTCCATATCAATGTTTTAGATTTTTTACTCGATAAAAATCTTAATATTCGTTCATTGATAACCTGTGTTGAACACCACTAATTCCTTTTTTTGTTTATTTCACCCAAAATTTTTGTATAAACACTTATCTCATAAACTTGAAATTCAAGCTTACTCAACCCAAATAGTAATAAATAGTATAACTCCAACACACATATCCGCTTAGTTCCATTTCTCTTAATAACTTCCTAAAATTTCTCAAAACAAGGTGTCTACTTTAACCCTTACATGCTTCTACCAAATACCCTAACCATCAGTCATGCCCAACTTTGTAGAAAAATTAAACCGTAGTAATGATTTAATTTTTAACTCCTAAAATCATGATTAAAACTTATGCTACATCAAACTTTATGTCCCCAAAAATAAGTTAACTTAATGTTTAATCTTGTAACTTGACCAATTGATCAATTTTATCTTAAATTTTTCCACAGCACTATTCCATTAACACCTAGATTTTCAAGCCCAATATTGATTCATCCTGCCATGCCCTTGGTTACCATTCCTTATAACCTCATAGACCAATTGTTTCAAGGTTCTAGATATCCCTTCAAATCTAAATCATCAAAAATTCCGGTCATTTAAACCATTCGTTTCTCGCTTACTGCTAAACAAATCCCCCAAATTTCTTAAAAATTACAAAATTAGTTCTTACTTTCCTCGAATATTATGTGATTTGTCCTTAATCTCAAGAATATAACAATTACCCATAAGTTTTTGGCGTTCTTAATTCCATTTTATATGTTTCTCATAACATAAAGTTCAATAATTTTAAGCTTATTAGACCCAAAATCAATTCTCATAACCTCGAAAAATTACTAATTTAGCTCAAGTGTTCCTCAAAAGTTTGAATTTATTCCTCAAAATTATCAGAATTTGCAATTTAGCCCCTAAAGTTCTCGAAAATTACTTTTTTAGCCCTACAACTCTCGAAATTTGTATTTTTGTCCCCATAAAATTTTCGGCTTGGCCTCATTAAACCTTAAAATTCTCGAAACTCAAAATTTAATCCCAAAGTTCGGTAAATTCGAAAATAGTCTCTTAGAATTTTATTTTTTCTACTTAGGTCCTCAATTATTGGTTATTACAATTAGATCCTTAAAATTCTCAATTCGTGCAATTCAATCCTTAAATTCAACTAGGTAGAGTATGCATCCTAAATAAATTCTACGTCTTTATAATTCCAAAGATCGTCGTAGTCTTCGAATCATTAATCCTTACATGGAATCTTCAAAAATTAACTCAACTAGTAACCACGAACCATCAGTAAATTCTTAGAAAATCTATAAATCCCAAAAGTATTCATAATTATCAAAATTAACTTATGACCCATAAGGAGGACATCAGTACTACTGACCCAAAATTTAATATAGTCAATTCATTCCCAACTTTTCCCTTCGCCCAATTAGTCATAATCTTAATCATGTCCAATTCCACCACAAAACCAGCATGCATGAAAATCATATAATTTCTCGTTTCATGTCGTAACATGCATAAAAATTTTAAAACATTAATTATCAAAACATAGCGACAAATAAACATGTATTGTAAGTATATATCATGTAAACATGCATGTGATAGCATTAAAAACATTTAAATCATAAAAGCTTACAAACTTGAGGCTTGAAGACTGAGCGGCAGAAGCTGGCGGTGGCACAACCCTATAGAGGACCCTTGCTCTGATATCAACTGTAACGTCAACTCGTTTTTTTTTTAACTCACATTTTCGAAATAACATTTAAACGTTTCGCATGCATGCGCTATACAGAAAAATATAACATTTAAAAATGATCTTAAATATTTGACGGTAAAAATAATGCAGTTTAAAATAATCAAACTCATCTCAAAATCATACGTAAACATGAACCAATCAAAATCTTAAAAATCATCAACGTATGAAAATATTCATCTCCACTCAATCTCATAAATTATAATGCGGAAAATATGCGATCCTCGGGTCGTGTCACCGCATCAAGTCTGCCTACTCAGAGTTCGGCACCTCCAGTCCCCTCATCAATAAGTTCACCTGCATCATACACGCCTAGTGAGTCTAAAGACTCAACACACGTGTACCAGGAATAACAAGTACATATACATGGCACACAGCAGTGAAAAATATCATAATCAACATATCTTTCATGAACTTTAAAATCTTAATGTAAACGTGTTATATGCAATCGTGACGTGTCAAAAACATCTCATCGTTAATCATCGTTCATAATTCATCATTCATCTTTCATCATTCGTCATTTATCGTTCATCATTCATAATTTATCATTTAGCAAATTCAGTTCATTAGAAGTGACTATCGTACATCATTCATCATTTACGAATGATTCATCATACATAGAACCGCGGTACCCGGCGGCTGTCGGACATCAGTGAGAGGATCACCCATCCACTGTGCCTAGGCCTCATCATCAGCAATTATATATACATCTTAAACATTTACATATACTTCGATAGCCACAACTAATTCTTATCATTCAAAACATTATCATTTTCATCACTTATAAAAATCATGCACCAATGCAATTTTTCTTAAATCCAACCATGCGACGTATATCTTCATAAAATCTTAAAATCGTGATCATGATGCATAAACATTTAAAATATCATAAATTTGTGTTCAGGGCGCTGCCACGACCAAAATCTCACCCCGAGTGCAAAATGACCATTTTGCCCATGTAAACCCAAAAATTTACATTTTGCCCCTAGACGTAAAATTTCATATTTTTGACATTTTCTTAATTTCATTGACTCTAACATGTCCCAAATAATTATTTAAGCCTACATTAATTTTCTCATATCTTTTATTTGGCTTAAATCGATGACTTTTAAATTAATCTTTAAATATAACATATTTATGCGTTTTAATCCCGAATTAAACCAAACCTTAGCATAAAATTCCCAAATTAAAAACTTAGACTTCCAATAATTATTTGAGCTTAAATAAAATTTTTCATAATTTTATTAAGCTTAAATCTAGGCGTTTCAATTAATTCTGTAACTAACGTTTCGTGCGGCGATTAAATCCCGGATAAATCAAAAACTCATTATTTTGATATGAAACTTACCAAACTCTTAAAAATGTTCCAAAACATATTTATAATCATTCCTAGACGTAAACTCGAGCCCATTTCATAACTTAACCGAATTGTTTTAAAACTTAGATCGGGGTCCCGGTTTTAACCCGCATCGAACCGAAATTCAACCAAAGTTTTCCCAACTTTCTCCAACACCTAATAAACATCTAAAAGGCTTTCAAAACATCCAAACCTGACATATACACCCCTCGGCCATGAACCATATACTGCTGGAAAAATTTCCCAAAAGAACTCACTTGAACTCTAGTTGCACCCCTACCATAATTTATGTCCCTAGCACAAACCCAGCTGGACCAGCAAAGACTCGACCTTTCCTAGACCATCCTAGGACACCTCTGGACTCAAGGAACTCACGGCTATAGCCCCATGCAAGCATGAAGCGCAACCACTCGAGGAACGCTAGAACGAGCCCAACCCGAGACCCACCTTCACCAAGCTCACTCGATCGCCTACAACACCACGCCCAGCAGTGTTCAGGCCATCCAAGGCCACGACTAAGACCCACCAGGGTCTGGTTTGAGGCTTGGGACCAGCCCTTGCACCACCGCCTACTTCTAACCTCTCGACAGGCCCTTCCTCAAAGCAAACCAAACGAGACAAGCGCTCGGTTCCTCCCCGATGGCAACCCCTACGCACCACCAGCCCTTTGACAACAGTAACTCACGGCCCTAGCCACGTAATAGCCTGAGCTTTGCAGTCCCCTTGCAACAAAACTAGAAAACGTAAACAACACAACACCAAATGCAATAAAATCGAACAAAACCGAAGGATTCCTCATTTTCTTGACTAGATCGAAATATTTCATGTACACATGCATACACATCAGTAATATCAACGTGAATGATGCAAAAACGAAGTAACAAGCGTGCCTTGATGTATTTTGAACGAAAACTTGAAGAACCGCGTGAAGGGAAGGCACCGGAGGAATTTTCTTTGAAAGCTCAAGCTTGGCCGTTGTAAGCTTGGTGTTTTGCTGCTGAAAAGAGAGTGAAAAGTGATGATTGGAGGGGAGTGTCGGTTGCTTCAATTTATTTGGTTTAGGGTAGGTTTAGGTTTAGTTTAAGTGTAGTTTAGGTTAATTAAAATGTACACTAACGGACCTCAATTAAAATAGAAAACGTTTTAAGATCAATAAGCTTAAAAGTAGGCTCATTAAATCTAAACACACTCCCGAAAAATATTTCGTGTTGGAAATTTTTTGAAAATATCAGCCGAACTCTCAAAAGTGCTCGATTTGATAAAATTTGCGCAACGTTAAAAATTTAAATCACGCGGTTAAAAATACCCAATAAATCCCAATTCTTGAAAAATACCTTTAAAACATCTTAAATTAATTAATAAAAATTAATCATATAATAAAATAATTTTTTCTGATAATTTCCCGGACTCCGTTCTTCGTTCGAGCGCGAAATGCAACTTAAAAATCTTTAATGCATGAACCTCTAAAATTTCATGAAATAAATCATATCATGCAATAATTATGCATGAACTTTAAATAAATCATGAATTAAAACACAACTTAATGAAATAAACATGCATTTAATGCTTTAAAACAATTTAATAAAATACCAAAGAAATTTAATAAGTTGCATGCATGTGGTTCACGTTGACTTTTCGATTTTCGGGACGTTACACGATGTGTTGGTTCACGGTCCGTATGATCGAATTAAGAGGATTAAGCCACAAGTGTAGTGATTTCCATTGTTTTACCATTTTCGTAGGCACACGGACCCGAAGCCGGACCCTGACACGGGATCCGTGCCCTTGTTTCTTTCGGAGTGTGAAATTTTAGGTCTACACGGACCCGGACCCGGACCCTGACATGGGGTTCGTGCCCTTGTTTCTTTCGGGGTGTGAAATTCCATAGTCTACACGGACCCGGAGCCGGACCCTGACACGAGGTCTGTGCCTTTGTTAATTCCGTAGGTTGAGTTTGCCGTGTCTTCCATTGCTTGGGAAATGATCACACTTCATATAGAGATTTTTTGGGGGTTTGATGTCATGTTTTAGTCGATGATTAAACGAGGTCAAGTCCCGAGGGATTTGGAATGTCATAAGGAAATTTTTTATTTTGGGTGTGAGCATGATTAATACGTCTAAGTTGTGGAAGTTAAGTGTTGGAACTCATGTTAGTATGTGCAGTAGTGACCCCAAGCGAGATCCAACGCCATGTAAGTATGTTCGACGTGCAAAATGAGAAAATATTATTTTTGAGGTATACTAAATGTCTTGTGACCAATTATGAACGGGTTTGAAGTCGGTGAACGTGGCCGAGGACCTCTCAACCCCGGTAAAGCATGACTGGGTTTAGATCAGGATTGGAAAGCGGTAAAGTATGACCAGGGACAAATCCACCCGGTAAAGTATGTCTGGGGATCTCATGTATGTGGTAGTGGATTTTCCCTGCCAGCCCAGTATTGTGGTTTAGTCTGATCAGGCGCATTTATGTATGGGTCACTTGCTTTGAAACATATCTCTACGCAAAATGAAGTATGAGGAGACGAGGGGTGAGGACCAATGAGCCGGCTTGGACTGCGCAGGAGGCTAAACCCGAGGACCGCCAGTGCTTTAAGATTTTATGCATGTTTCAAATACTTTGATTTTCATGAGATGTGTTTACGTTGATTAAACAAGTATTTTTATCAAACTTTGTTCGTGATCTTTTTATTGCAAATATTTTTGGATGAAAAGTTTATTTTAATCTAAAATTTGAAGGTTTATTTCTTATTTAAGAAATTTTTTTATTTTTTCGCAAATTTTAAAATTGTTCAAAATACGGTACGTTACACTATGAATCTCGAACTCAACTTGCCTTTCTTCGTGAATCACATAACACCCTTCATAGGTGTTATTTTTACGAAGACTTGGTCTCCTACAGCAAACTCTAGGTCCCTTCTTCTCTTGTCAGCATAGCTCTTTTGACGACTCTGAGAAGTCTTCATCATGTCCTGGATTTTGACTATGTATACAGTCTACTGAACAATCTCTGGACCAAGTTCTGATCTCTCGCCGACTTTATCCCAGTGAATAGGCGATCTGCATGTCCTTCCATACAATGCCTCATAGGGAGCCATACCTATGGATGACTGAAAGTTGTTGTTATAGGTGAACTCCACTAGCAATGACTTTGATTCCCAACTCCCATGGAAATTGATCACGCATGCACGCAGTAGGTCTTCTAAAATTTGTATCACCCTCTCAGACTGACTATCTGTCTGAGCATGGAATATGGTACTAAATAGCAACTTCTTCCCCATCCTGGAATGCAAACTCTTCCAAAAAGACAACGTGAACCTCGGGTCTCTATCAAATACGATGGTAACGGGGATCCCGTGTAATCTGACTCTCTCTCAGATATAAAGATCTGCATACTGCGTCATCGAGAAGGTCGTCTTTATAGGCAAGAAGTGCACCGACTTGGTAAGACGATCAATGATTACCCAAATGGCGTTGGACCCTCTGAATGACCTCGGCAAACCAACTACGAAGTCCATGGTAATGTTCTCCCGTTTTCACTCGGGGATAAGAAGAGATTTGATCCTCTCTGCTGGTCTCTGATGCTCTGCTTTCACCTGCTGGAAAGTTAAACGTTCATATACAAAGCGTCGAATGTTTCGTTTCATTCCTGGCCACCAATATAGCATCTGCAAGTCTTTTTAATTTATGGTGCCTCTTGGATGAATGGAATACGGTGCTTTATGCGCTTCCGTCAAAAGGTCTCCTATAATCGAATCATCTCAAGGTACCCAAATCCTTCCTCTATACCTTACAATCTCATCGCTCACTGTATAGAGCTTACGGCCTTAGATTCATCTCTCGATCGCCATTTCTGCAATTGCTCATCAGATGTTTGTCCACTACGAATATGGTCTATCAAAGTGGACTGCACTGTCAAGGTGGATAATCTAGGAGCTCTGTCCCTAGGATACACCTCGAGATCGAATATCTACGTCTCCAGTTGAAGAGGTCTCTGTACCGATAGTTGTGATATAACTCCTGCTTTCCTACTCAAGTCATTAGCGACTACATTGGCTTTTCCCGGATGATAGCTGATATCGCAGTCATAATCTTTCACAAACTCTAGCCACCGTTTCTGTCACATGTTCAACTCCTTCTGAGTGAAGAAATTTTTAAGACTCTTGTGATTAGTAAATATCTGGCACTTCTCACCATACAAGTAGTGTCTCCATATCTTCAAGGCAAAAACCACGGCAGCTAACTCCAGATCATGAGTCGGATAGTTCTTTTCATGCACCTTCAACTGTCTGGCGGCATAAGTGATGACTTGGCCTTGTTGCATCAATACAGCACCTAATCCGAGCTTAGAAGCATCGGTGTATAACACAAATTTGCCTTGCCCTGATGGCATGGCTAATACTGGCTCTATTATAAGAGCTTGCTTCAAAGTTTTGAAGCTCTTCTGGCAGTCAGCACTCCATACGAACTTGGCATTCTTCTTCGTCAATGATGTGAGTTCAGCTGATAGGTGGTTCACCAGAAGACCTTCAGAAGCCCGGCCAGCAAATGAAAAGTTCAACTAATGAAGATCCCAGCTGACCAGTTCAACTGAATCAGTGAAATCAGTTCATCTGACGAGCCAACTAATTTCACCACATCTATTCAAGACCAGTTTAGCTGGCCAGTTCAGAGCATCGGTTAGAAGCCGACCAGTTTTCAGAAAACAAAAAGCTTATCTAAGTGGAATCCAGTTGTGCACAAGGGTATAAAAGCAATCGTTCGATCAAAGGACAATAATGAACATTGCAGCAGATCTTAAAGTCAATAAGTTCTATAATGGCTGTCAGAAATGACAAGACACAAATTTCAAGGAACGGATTCAAACTGCAACGAACATATTTGATGATTCTTGGTGTACGATCACATTTCCCCTATAAATACAAGATCAAGACCATCAACAGAAGGAGTGTGAAGAATAGAAAAGCGTGTGGAAAAACAAGTGTGGGAGAAGATAGGCCACGCATAATGCATATCAGCTTAAAAAAAGCAACCAGCCCAGTTTTGAGGGAACACTTCATAGTGTTATCAGCTTAGATTAGAAGCACAATTCTCTCATTGTGTGATAACACTTTCGTTTTTTATTCATAGATCAGTTCTCACACACGCACACAAAATCACTCACATATACACAGAGAATTGAGCTTATTGAATAGCTGAGTGAGTCTTGCACAAAGACATTAAACTTGTGTATATAGTCTTTAGCACATAGACGTTAAACAAATGTTGGCTGGTAGGTGCTGCCTTCAGTCTAGACTAGGAGTTCAGTTAGGCAGTAGTGTAAGTGCTAAGCTGAGTGGGTTTGTACAAAGAGTTGTATAAATCAAAATGTTCTAGTCGATCCTACCCGAGGTGGTAGAAGGAGTGATGTAGGAGCAATTGAAGTCTCCGAACATCCATAAACATATCTTGTGTCTTTAACTGATTAACTATTGCTTTGAAACTGATTTGATTAGTTGAGCTAATATCAGTTTAGTTCTCATCATAACTGAACTGATATAAGCTCGAACCGATCCCCCTTATTTCAGTTATACAGTTCACACAAATTAAAAACTTTAAACTGTTCAGTTTTCTTAACGAAAGATTATTTCGAGTATTCTCCGCTATTTGAAAATCAAACTCGATTTAATTAATTGGCGTTTACATACTTAGAACACGAGCTATTGCAGCTCATTGAGAATATTGTGTTTGAAACACTTTTGCTGGTGCTAAAAATGATCCTATCAATTGGTATTAGAACTAGCTATTCTAAGAAGAACATTTGAAAACTGAAATTTTAAAATATGTTTCAAAATGATATTTAAAATGGCATTAAAATCATTTTAAAAATTTTATATGTGTTTGTCGTGGGAAGAGAGAAGATTTTTGGATCTGCAACTAACATTGTAGTCACTTCTCTCGACTCCATAATTTTTGTTGTTTTAGCAGCTTGCAAGGTTTTGAGTCCAAACTAACAGCAGAATAGCTAAACTGATCAACGAATAAGATTTCAGATTCCAGCCTACCAGTTCAGCCGATCAACAGACGAATCTCAACCACCAGCTGAAATGTTGGATGATTAGGAGCTTAATCATCAGCAGTATACCTCCACTTCATTTCCATATCAGATCAAAGTAGATGATCAATGTGTTTCAGCATCAGTTGAGTCCAGTTTGCATCAGCTAGACAAGTTAGCCAGCACAGAGATAAAGTCCAAGGCAATTAGCTGTTCTTGTAGCAAAGAAACTCAAGATCGATGCAGCATTTCAAGTGTTCAAGGCAACCGGTTATTGGTATATCCAGTTCTATTATATATAAACTGACTGATATTTGATGTTGTTTAAAATTTGCTATTGTAGTACCAATTTCCCCTACACATATTGGTGTGATTAAATATATGATACAAGGGACGCGTATTTGATTAAATAAACATCATGTTTATCCCGTTAGTTTTTATGTGACTGAACTACTATGTTCATATTTGTTGCCTAAACTGCTTGAATGTTAAATGATGCTAAAACTTCTTTTTAAATAGCCTAAATGATTATATTTTTAAGGAGGAGTTTTTGAGGGAGAGATTTTCTTTAAAAACTGTTTTTAAATATGATATCCCTCGAATTGAAAAATATTTTGAATTTTTAATTCAGTTCTTGAGGGGGAGTTTTTAACTATTTTAAATATTTTTTATTCTTACAAAGGGAGAATTATTAAATATTTAACGGTTTTATTTTTAAATCGCTTTAATTGCTCAAGTTTTGTGATCATAAAAAAGGAGGAGATTGTTGGAACATTTCGCATTCGCAATCTTATTTTAATGTTAACAAAACTTGTTGTTTTGTTTCTAACGAATTTACCTAAGTGCGCAGAAAGCTGAAACTGATCAGGCTTCGAACTGATCAGTTATCGAGCCATAACTGAAGTTATCGAGATGCAAACTGAAAGTACCAACTGATTGACCGAACTGAACCAGCCCAACTGATATATCAAAGAACAGTTCAACTGATTGTTCAGCTGATAGGTGGTTCAGCAGAAAACCTTCAGAAGCCCGGCCACCAGATGAAGAGTTCAACTAATGAAAAGCCCAGCTGACCAGTTCAACTGAATCAGTGAAATCATTTCAGTTGTCAAGCCAACTGATTTCACCACACCAGTTCAAGACCAGTTTAGGTGACCAGTTCAGAGCATCGGTTAGGAGCCGACCAGTTTTCAGAAAACGAAAAGCTTATCTAAGTGGAATCCAGTTGTGCACAAGGGTATAAAAGCAATTTTCTGATCAAAGGACAATAATGAACGTTGCAGTAGAGCTTAAAGTCAATAAGTTCCAGAATGGCTGTCAGAAAGGTCAAGACACAAATTTCAAGGAACGGATTCAAACTGCAACGAACATATTTGATGATTATTGGTGTACGGTCACATTGCCTCTATAAATACAAGATCAAGATCATCAACAGAAGGAGTGTGAATAACAGAAAAGCGTGTGGAAAAACAAGTGTGGGAGAAGATAGGGCACACATAATGCATATCACCTTAAAAGAAGCAACCAGCCTAGTTTTGAGGGAACACTTCATAGTGTTATCAGATTATATTAGAAGCACAATTCTCTCATTGTGTGAGAACACTTTCGTGTTGTATTTATAGATCAGTTCTCACACACGCACACACAATCACGCACGTATACACAGAGAATTGAGCTTATTGAATAGCTGAGTGAGTCTTTCACAAAGACATTAAACTTGTGTATGTGGTCTTTAGCACATAGGCGTTAAACAAATGTTGGCTGGTAGGTGCTGCCTTCAGTCTAGACTACGAGTTCAGTTTGGCAGTAGTGTAAGTGCTAAGCTGAGTGGGTTTGTACAAAGAGTTGTATAAATCAAAGTCTTCTAGTCGATCCTATCAGAGGTGGTAGAAGGGGTGATGTAGGAGCAGTTGAAGTCTCCGAACATCCATAAACATATCTTGTGTCTTTAACTGATTAACCATTGCTTTGAAACTGCTTTGATTAGTTGAGCTAATATCAGTTCAGTTCTCATCATAACTGAACTGATAAAAGCTCGAACCGATCCCCCTTATTTCAGTTATTCAGTTCACAAAAGTTAAAAGCTTTAAACTGTTCAGTTTTCTTAACGAAAGATTATTTCAAGTATTCTCCGCTGTTTGAAAACCAAACTCGATTTAAATCATCGGCGTTTACATTCTTAGAACACGAGCTATTGCAGCTCATTGAGAATATTGTGTTTGAAACACCTTTGCTGGTGAAAAAACCGATCCTATCAAAGTGGCACTGCAATAGATGAAAATCCCTGAATGAATTTTTTGTAGTAACCCGCTACGCCCTAGAAACTGCGTATCTCTGATGTGTTCTTCGACTCAACCCATTGCTTCACTATTTCTACCTTCGACGGGTCAACTTCATTGCCACTACTAGAGATAACATGTAGTGCCCAAAAATCAGTACACGTATAATTCATGCATTTATTTAATTGTTAAATGGTTTATTTAAGTTTAAAATGAGTTCTAGCCATGCATGATTTATTTAAGTATATTATTTTAAATTATTCATGTTTATGTGATGCACGTCAAAATATTTTTCGAGTTTCATGTTTCAGGCGATTATTCGATGCGGGATCGAGGAAAAGAGACCGGTGACGATTTTGGAAATATTTTAAAAGATGGTATTTTATTTTAAGTTGAGAATGAGGCGTTTTAAATAATTTATTAAGTTTAGCATTTTAAAGCCTAATTTATTTATTTAGTGGATTTACGAGTTTAAAACTTTTAAAGATTTATTACTTGTGCACTTTATTTTAAATTAAGGGATTTTATTAAAGTAAGAGGTGGATTAGTATTTTTATTAGTTGTTAATTACTAATTAAGCAATTTATTTTCCTCATTAACATCCCCAATCCCCTCCCCACTACCCAACTCACGCTACACACACACATTACATGTTTTACACACTTTTACACACACCAAGAGCTGTAAAACACGCACACACATTCAGATTTCTATTTTAAGTTTTTTTAAAAAGAGCAAAACCTAGGGTTCTTTGCTAGAGAGCAGCCGCCCCTCCCCTTCAACATTCCAGCAATTTTTGTGTGCTTTAGTGCAAGAAAATCGAGCCACCATCGTCCCGGATCAACCCTCACTCCGTCTCCGCTTCGGTATCGTCGGTTCGGTAAATTTTAATATCAAAAGGTACGTATATTTTTTTGTTTATGCATCGATCTCGTCATATTATGTGTTGTGGTGTTATTTATGCGTAAAAATACATGTGTGATGTGTAGAAGTTTGAGCAATTATTTTTAGATAACTTTTGAAACCATTTTTGGATCTAAAATGACGTTTTTGCTGTCTTTTTAAATACTGCGATTTTTCAGTTGTGATTCTGAGAAAACTTTCAACACAAAAATTGTAGAACTTTTTGATACCTTCAATTTGACAGTAAATTCAAAATATTTGGATAAAAATTGAGTGATTTATGGTGTTTTTTTGTGGGACTGCTCAAACTGCGTTTTTCAGAAAATTATATATTGATGCGTTCTTGAAGTTTTAATGTTGCAGGCTTCGTTGGGGATCGACGGGTGATCGTTGCTGCCTCTAGGTATTCTTAGTATGATGTTGGGTTGGCATTTGGATTGTCGGTTAGTGTTGATAGGCAATTGAATTTCTTAGAAGTCGTAGGAAACGATTTGGTGTCATTTGCCGTATTTTTTAGTTGTATGTGTCGTAGGGTGGAAGTCGTTGCTTTGGGGCGTTTGTACGAGTTTGGTTCCACGTTAGGGTATGCTAAGATGGGTCTCGGGATGTCGGTTCATGGTCCGTTCAATCGAGTCTAGAATGATAAGCATTGCATGTATTGAGTTTTCGTGGGTTTACAGGTCGCGCAGGAACACGGACCAGGACACAGACCCTGGCACGGGGTCCGTGCCTTCGTTTTCTTCTTGGTGTCATGTTTGCGAGCCAACACGGACCCCCACACGGACCAGGGCACGGGGTCCGTGCCTTTGTTTTTTTCACGGTGTCAATTTTGCGACCCTACACGGATCTCCACACGGACCTTGTCACGGGGTCCGTGTCCTTCCTTCTTTTCGGTAGGTTTTGTAGCGAACCTACACGGACCCGTAGCCGGACCTGGGCACGGGGTCCGTGTACTACTTTTTTGGGAAAAATGTATTGTGTTCTTGGGAGTTTCAAGTCATTGTTTAGTACGATGATTTAAATGAGGTCAAGCCCCGAGCGTTTTAGAACGTCTTAAGTTATTTATTTAATTCGGTGGTGAGCACGTAAACCTACGTCTAAGTTATGCAAGTTAAGTATTTAAAATTCATGTTAGTATGTGCAGCAGCGGCCCCAAGTGAAATCCAACGAATCCCTCAATGCCAAGTATGTATGTTGACGTGCAAGAAAATATTTTCAAGTTTTTGAGTTATGCTAATTGTCTTGTGACCAATTTATGTATGGGGTTGGAAAGCGTTAAATCATGAACGAGGACCAACCCACCCCGTTAAAACATGAACGGGGCGTTAAATCATGAACGGTGACCAATCCGCCCGTTAAAGCATGAACGGGGATCTCATGTATGTGGCAGTGGATTTTTTCTTGTCAGCCCAGTACTGTGGTTTAGTCTGATCAGGCTATTATGTTATGGGTCACTTGCTTTGAAACATGCCTCTACGCAAAAATGATGAAGTTAATATGTACAAGTATGCAAGCATGTTTATGAAAATCTTTCATGTTATGGCACGTCTATGTTATATATGCATGTTCCAGTTTATTTCAAGTTCAAGTTTCAAGTATGTATGTTCTATTTGAAGTTGTATGTGGTTTTATTACGTATTATTCGTTACTTCCACTTTATACGTGTTGAGTCTTTAGACTCACTAGACTTGATCTATGCAGGTAAGGATGCATTTGAGGAGACGAGGGGTGGGGACCAAGGAGCTGGCTTGGACTGAGCGGGAGGCTAAACCCGAGGACCGACCAAGTTTTTAGTTTTTATGAAAACGTTCAAATACTTTTGCCGAACTCTTTTTTTAAGATCTTTCGCTGCAACAACGTTTGAGACGTACAGTTTATTTTATCAAACTTTGAAGGTTCACGAATTGTTTAAGAAAATTTTTAATTTTTCCACAAATTTTAAGTAGTAAAAGTACGGTACGTTACATAACATGTCCCAAAAATGCCATCTTCTCTAACCAAAAATCATACTTGCTGAACTTTGCAAACAACTTACAATTCTGCAACACTTGCAATGCGGTACGCAGATGCTGGTCATGCTCCTCCTGGTTCTTCAAATAAATGAGGATGTCATCTATGAATACGATGACAAACTGGTCCAAGTAAGACTGAAATACGAAATTCATGAGATCCATGAAGATCTCTGGAGCATTTGTCAATCAAAACGGAATCACTAGGAACTCGAAATACCCATAGCGAGTTTTGAAGGTTGTCTTGTGCACACTGCGTCCTTCACTCTTAGCTGATGATATCCAGAGCGAAGATATTTCTTAGAAAAATAGAAGCTCCTTGCAATTGATCAAATACGTCATCGATCCTAGGCAATAGGTACTTATTCTTCACCGTAACTCTATTCAGCTCCTGATAGTTGATGCAAAGCCTCGTACTTCCGTATTTTTTCACGAAGAGCACTAGTGCGCCCCAAGGTGAACAACTAGGGCGTCTGAATCCTTTATCCAGTAGCTCATGTATTTGTTGTTTGAACTTCTTCATCTCTGCGGGCACTAATCGATACGAAGCCTTAGAGATTGGCACGGTACCCGGCATAAGATCAATGAAACATTCCACGTCGCGCTCAGGTGGGATACCAGTAATGTCATCAGGAAAGACGTCCGGAAAATCTCTGACAACTGGAACGTCTGCTACTTTCTGACTGGTAGTAACAGGGGCTGAAATAATGCTCGCCAAGAATGCATGGTTATGCATAAGATTCCTCACCTAAAGACATGATCTCATCCATGGCGTGCTGGTACGTCCACTTGGCTCGAATACAAACTCCTCCTTGCCCAATGGTCTAACCCTCACTGATTTTCGTTGGAAGTCAATTGTTACTCCATTCTTTGACAACCAATTCATTCCTAGAATGATCTCAAACTCGAGCATCGACAGTACAATAAGGTCGGCGTAGATTGTGTGGCCCTAAAGCTTGAGGCTCAAGTCTCTGACCACGTTAGAAGTAGATAGTTCCTCCCCAGATGGAACGGTCACAGAATAACACACATAAATCTTGGTGGGCTTAATGCCCAAATAACTCACAAAATCGTCTGCTATAAAAGAATGAGTAGCCCCGGAATATAATAGAGCATTGGTGGCGACTCTCGCTATATAGATCCTCCCTGAGATAATGTTAACATACACTCAACCCAACAATTCTCAGAAAGACTAAACTTAATCTCACGCACAAGCTAAATCTACTATCCTAGATTTCTCATATAAATTTCGAAATTTAGCCTACGAGTATACCAAAAATTTTCGAACCATACATAATAAATTCCAACAAATAATACGGTGCTAAATAAATTATATTACCTGTCAAGAGTTTAATATCTGGGTCTGTCTCCTCGGCATGCATCACGAAGATTCGGCCCTGAGTCGGCTGCTTCCACTGTGGACATTTCTTAAGCATGTGGTCAGCGGATCCACGCTTGAAGCACTTGCCTGAACCCCAGACACTCTCATTCATGCTTTCACTGCACTTTGGGCACATTGAATATTCGATAGGCTTCTGGACCAATCGATTCGGGAATCGACCCACATATAAAATACATCCTAACATACTGCACAAGGTCCTAAACCAGCCCCGAACCATAACCAAACCATGTGCCATGCTTAACAAACAATATAGACACAAGCTGCCTAAAGAGTGACGCTATGCCACTTATAAGTTTTGTACGACTTACTATTGATTCCATATCAAACCAAGCCCAAACCAAGCCCTAGACTCGACCCTTAAACATAACTTTAGCCTCAGTTTTAGCCCGTTCCAGCCCCTGACACACCACAACCCACTATAACCCATAAAGTCGTGGCCCTAGTCACGCCCTCTCCTATGCGTGCAGCCCAAATTTCGGATCCAGCAGTTTTTCCACCCAACCAGCCCTTAATCGACCCGCACCACGCTTACCTCGCGACCCTAAGACCCCACCTAGACCCTAGCCATGAGCTCTGGTCCAGCCTACATCCCAACCGACGTGAAAACCTGCGATCTAGCTCCTATGTTCGTCGTTGTGTGCTTGTTTTGTTTCATGCTGTCTAGCGGCCTATCGGTCCATCCGGACAACTTAACGACATCTAAACACATCTCATAACAAGACCATACTTAGCAGCAAGTCATAGGTACTACTCAACGAAGGCGGCGATCAAAACTCGAAGAAAACGTAGAACTTCATGCAATATATATATATATATCGAAACGAGTTTTCATCAAGTTCTAGCATACATATAATCAAACCAATGTATTTTCATGCATATTTTATATCCAAATATAGTATATAACATGATCGATGCATAAAGAAAAGGTTTAGACATGTCTTTGCATTAAAACGCACGAAATATCGACAAATGAACATGGAGACGAACGGAAACGGTTTGCTACATTAAATGGCTTAAAAAGTGGCTAAATTTATGAAGTATGGTAGTGTGATGATCAGCTAGGCTAATGGTGGAAGAAAAATCAACCAAAAATCCTCCTACTCTACTGAGGAATTCGGTCGAATTATATGCTCTTGGTGTGTGTTTGTGTGTGTTGTGTGTGTGCTTGAGTTGTGTTGTGAGATAGCATTAGGAATTTTCTTGTATTTAAATAGAATTATGAACAGGTGTTTAGTTTAATTAAATCACAATTTAAAATTACTAATTACACCCTCCAATTTTTGAAATTAAGAGTCCTATAAATTTTAAATTCTATCCATAATTAAATACTACCTAATTTACTTAATTAAGTCATAAAAATAATTATTAAAATATTATATTTCGAATGGACTTATTTAAATTCTTATTTTCGAAACTTGCTAATTGAAATTCTTAACATATTTTTATTTCACTTGATAAATTAAATTTATCTTTTAAATGCTAAAATTTATAAATCTTTTAAAATACTATTTTTTTGACTTAAAATAAAAATTATAACTTTAACTTTTTAACACATTAGTCGTCTTCGATCTTTTTTCCCAGTTCGGCATAGAATATTCGTCTGAAAGATACAACTTAAGAAAACACTTTAAATTACATATATATATATACATATATAAAATAAGTTAACACATAGCATGCATTACCTAAATTATTAATTAAATACTTAAATTATTTCAATCATACATGGGATTTACATATACTGATTTTTGGACACTATAATCAGTTTCTTCCACAATGCCTCAAGGTTCAACTGCACATTTTGAATGTGAACGGAACGAGAAACCTTCTCCTCATCCTCTTCTAAACGATCACATTGCACAAATATGTTGTTGTTTTGGTTTCACGTGTTGTTTGATTGCAAATTGTGCTCATTCGAGCAATTTTCTTTGTAATTACGACACGTTGAGATAATATGACACAATCAGTATTATTGAAAATTTTGTTACTATTTTACAGTTTATTGTTGAACAAACTATACCCGTTTTTAAAATATTTGTTCTCAAATTTGCATATCATATACCCAATAATTAACTATTTGTACTCAAACATGTGACAGAAACTGGACATGAATTGATCATTCATAAACATACCACATAAACCAGTAACACAACCAAAGGTGTCCACCATAAAACATATAAGAACAAAAATACGTAAAGAAACGTAATGTACAAGATTACAATAATTATTTCATGCTAATTAAAAAAAATTATTAATATTTTACGTTTTATTTTTGAACAAACTATACCCAATTTTAAAATATTTGTTCTTGAATTCCCATGTCATATAACCAATAATGCACTATTTGTACTCAAACCAGTAGCAAAAATTGGAAATGAATTGGTCATTCATAACTTACTACATAAACCAGTAACACCACTGTTGGTTCCCATCACACAATATAAGAACAAAAATACGTAAAGAACACATCAGTAACATGGAAACAATGTCTTGCACAAGATTTCTATAGACAAAACAATCACACAATGTGTAAATCATCAATGCTACCACTCGAGCGTGTCTTTCTTCTCGAATGTAACAACATGCTTGATTATCCTTCTAGCAATCTTTTGTTTCCTATCATAGAGTAAAAAGAACACGTTTCTGTCATCAAACAATAATAAAATCACACTGATAGAAAAAAATTCAGATATTTAATAATAAACAAAAAAAATGAAACACCAACTCAATGAAACAATAACAGCTAGTTTATAGCTACTTTGCAACTGCCCTGTTGTGGCCTACCGTATGACAACGACTACACTTTGACACACATGATTCGACTTGCGATAGTATCCTCTTAGTCCTCTTTCATCCTGGCTAGCTACAAACATCATGAGCTTTGATTACATTTACTTCGTCAACATATGACTCATTAATGTCAAAAGTTGGGATTGAATTAATAATTCATTTGTATGCTTGGCGTTAAAATTCTATCTTGAAATACTTGTCGCAAAAATCATAAAATGACAGACTTAATAGTGGCGCAAATGTGCTTGCATGGAAGTTTATTGATTTGCCAATCTCTGTATGAACAAGTTAGATTAATTAAATCAATAGTAAAGGATTTGTCAACATCAACTACTTCAAATCTCCAATTACATGCTGCCGCGTTCCCGCGTAAATGATCGTGTAACGGGTCTCTTGCAGGAGGAAACCGTGGAATCCAGATTCCACGTTGGTTTATTAGTCTTCCTTCCTTGACGACCAATCGTATGAATGATGGGGAGGCTCGATAGAGAGAACCTCGCAATCTCGGAACACTTTTTGTTGGGAAATTCGATGATAACTTTTATTCACGCAGGATGAATATAAATAAATACACAAGAGTCCTAGCTTACCATATCCTAAAGATGATAATCATCTACCATATCCTAACAAACCAGATCCTAACTACCAAATCCTATCAAAATTCAAAATAAACAAATAAGAAAAGAATCATAATCCTTGGGTTTAAAGCGGCCGTGCGTGTACGTCTTGTAGACCTGAACTTTCAGACTCCCTTGCTGGGCCTGGCCCGCTGTGGTGGTCGTGACATCACCCACCCCCTGAGATAGGTGTTTGTCTGCAAACACAAAAGCTGGAAAACGTTCTGTGAACAAAGCCTCATGTTCCCATGAAGCCTCGGTTGGTGACAACCCGTGCCAATGAATCAACAACTCTGCTCTCCCCTTGTGAACACGTTGGTCGAGTATGGCCTGAGGAGTAGGGAGTTGCTCTCCCCAATGGAGAGAAGGGAGCGTGGGCTCGCATGTTTCCGCACCACGAAATGGCTTCAAAAATGAGACATGGAAAAATGGATGCATTTTGGCGGATTCAGGTGATTCTAGTTTATAGGCAATTGACCCAATCCATTCTAACACCTTAAAAGGCCCATAGAATCTAGGAGATAACTTCCGATTACCTCGAGCCGATAAACTTAAGTGGCGATAGGCTGGAGTTTCAACAAAACCACATCATTCACATTAAATTGTAATTCCCGGTGAATTGTTGTCATATTGCACCTTCATGCGATTTTGTGCATGCATCAACCGGTCTGTAACGTCTCGTAGCACCCTGTCACGAGACAGTAGCGCTTGATCCACAGCCTCGAGGTGAGCTATCCCTGGACAATAAGATAAAAAACGAGGTGGTTGCCTCCCATAGATGACCTCAAACGGAGAGGCACATAATGAAGAATGAAAACTCGTGTTGTAGCAATATTCTGTCCATGTGAGCCATTCCCCCCACTTCTTCGGATGGTCTCTTGTAAAACAAAATTAGTACATCTCCAAAACTCGATTAACAGCCTCCGTTTGCCCATCAGATTGAGGGTGGTACGATGAACTGAAACAAAGCTTGGTCCCTTACAAACGAAACAGCTCTTTCCAAAATGAACTCGTGAATGTCACCTCCCGATCGCTGACAATAGATTCGGGTAGGCCATTCAGCTTAAACACATAGTCAAAAAATATGCGATCCACCGAAACAGCAGTAAAAGGGTGGGAAATCGCAATAAAATGTGCATACTTTGAGAAACGGTCTACAACGACGAAGATCGCATTTTTTCCAAGCGACGAGGGGAGACCCTCCACAAAGTCCATCGAGATATCTGCCCAAATTTGGTGAGGGATCGGTAGTTGTTGTAGGAGCCCCGCCGGCCGAAGGTGCTCAACTTTATTCCGTTGGAAAACAAGGCATGTGGCCACAAAGTCCTTCACATGTCGTCGCATTCATGCCCAATAGAAGTCGCGAGTCACTCTCTGTAATTTCTTTTGATATCCTTCATGGCACGAATTGTGTAGGGACCCAATAATTCGAGTTTTCAATTGTGACGTCTTGTGCAGAAAAATCCAGGATTTATAAAGTAAAAGTCCTTCTACATAAGCCAAGTTGTCATGGTGAGCAGCCCTTACATTTTCCTGTATGAGATGCTGGATTTCGTCCGAGTGTGTGTGTTCGGCCTTAATATCATCTAAGAAATCCCAAGATGGAGCTGAGACAGCGGTGGCGCATGCTGTAGAAGATTCTCGTCAGGACAAGGCGTCCGCCACGATATTAGAACGCCCATACTTGTATTCTATGATGAAATTAAACCCCAATAACTTGCATAGCCAGCGTTGTCAGGATGACGTTGCAATCCATTGTTCTAGAAGATACTTGAGACTGTAGTGGTCGGTGCGCACTACAAAAGGTTGGCCCCAAAAATATGAGCACCAATGGCGTATCGCCCTGGTTAAGCCCATTAGTTCCTTCTCGTAGGTGGGTAATTTTTGGTGGTGTTGAGCGAATGAATGACTAAAGAAATCTATTGGGAATTCGTCTTGCTGAAGTACTGCACCAATACACGAGTCTGAAGCATCACATTCAACGATAAATGGCCTGGAAAAATCTGGAAGGGTAAGAACCGGGGTCGTAGTGAGTGCCTTTTTTAGTTTCTCAAATGCCGTTGTGGATTCCAAGGACCATATGAAGGAATTTTTCCGAAGAAGAGATGTCAGCAATCAATCTATAGTATTTGACAAAATGGCGATAATATCCTGCAGATCGATGAAGCCACGTAATGCTGTGGGTGAGGTCGGTTGTGGCCATTCTGCGATGGCCTCGATCTTAGACATATCAATCTTAGCACCTGAATGTGAAATCACATGGCCCAAGTACGCGACTTCCTGTTGAGAAAAGAAACACTTGGAGCATTTTAAGAAAAGCTGGTGATGCTGCAGTGCAGTGAGAACTATGTGCAAGTGATGTAAATGACTTTCCCATGTAGGACTATAAATCAAGATATCGTTAAAAAACACGAGAACGAATTTTCGTAAGTAAGCCTGGAAAACATAATTCATAAGAGCCCGAAATGTGGCGGGCGCAGTGAGACCGAATGGCATAACCAAGAATTCGTAGTGCCCATGGTGTGTTCGGAATGTTGTCAAGTGAATGCTTCCTGGATCCATGCGAATCTGGTGATTACCTACTCGCAAATCTAGTTTTGTAAAGAAATAAGCACCAAATAATTTATCCAATAGTTCCTCGATGATGGGTATCAGAAATTTGTCCTTGACTGTTTTAGCGTTTAGAGCACAGTAATCAACACAAAACCTCCAAGTTTTATCTGCCTTAGGAAGTAGGATGACGGGTGACGAGAAGGGAGACTTACTATGTCGAATAAATCCTTTGGATAACATCTCGGTGCATTGTCTTTCAATTTCATCCTTCTGACAATGTCCATAGCGATAAGGGCGGACAGCAATTGGGCTCGTCCTGCATTCTAGACTGATTTTGTGCCTGAATTTGCGGAGGGGGGGAAGGCCTAAAGGCTCCGCAAATACTGCCGCAAATCCTAGTAGAAGACTATGTAAATCTTGATCCTTTTCCTTCTGTACGTGCATGGCAGCAAGGTGGCCACTCGATCTAGGGTGGTCCTTTGTGTTTCCCTCGAGAGTAACTGTCTGCCCATGGGACACAAACCGCATACACATCTTGGTGAAGTCCCATTGAATTGGTCCAAATAGTTGGAGCCAATTGACCCCTAGAATTGCCCCAAAACCACCCAAGGGAATAATAATGAAATCGATGCAAAACTTGCATTCTCCCAAACCTAGAACGACGTTATGGAAAACTCTCGTGCAGGGAATCCGTCGCCCATTGGCCACCAAGACCCGAAGAGTAGCCTTGGGTTCCATTGAGAGCCCCAAACTCTACGCCAAGGACTTGTCTAGAAAACAATGTGTGCTGCCAAAATCAATTAAGGCGAGCAGTGGGTTGCGTGAGATCGACCCTTTGATCTACATGGTTTGTGCCCCCTGTGTACCCGTGAGGCATGAATTGAAACCGCTGGCTCGTCTTCATCGATGGGGGGGCTCGGATCATCTCTTTGTGTTGTATCATGCAATGTTTCTATCCAGAACAACCTCTTACAGCGATGCCCCGGAAGATATAGTTCGTCGCAATTATAACACAGTCCTTTCGCCTTTCGTTCTTCCATCTCGGAGCGATTTAATCTCCGGATAAATGGACCTGTTGACTGTTGGGCAGCATTGCGGCGGTTAGTGGGCATGGTACTGGATGGACGCACCCCCGAGAGCATGTCGTATAACCTTGCGAGGCGCATGGCCCTTGGTAAGTCCAGAGGTAGATGAATGAGAACCTTTGCTGTGATAACCTCATGTAGCCCGCTAATAAAAAGTTCCACCAGCTGGTCTTGTGATAGGTTGGACGTTCTAGCCATTAATTGCTCGAATTTCTTTTGATAGTCTTCCACGGAACTCGTCTATTTTAATTCAGATAGTTCCCCTAATTTAGTGCAACGTAGGATTGGGCCGAAACGTAGGTGGCACTGCTCCTTGAAGTCATTCCAAGTCATGTTGGGGTTGTTCTCCTCTGCCTTCAAAAACCATAATTGCGCATCTCCCTCCAAGTGGAACACTGCGATTCTTACTTTGTCATGGGCTGGTTTGTTTTGATAGCGGAAGAAAAATTCACAGTGGATGAGCCACCCGAGCGGGTCGGCCGCCCATTATATCAAGGAAGGTCCAGTCGTGAATAGCTGCCTTCCGAAAAAAGCCTCTCCTCTATCGGGTCCGCCATGACGAAAATCGCTCGAGCCCCTCGCGTTACTGTCCATGTCATGATTTTGAATGGATTCTGTTCGAATAGCCGTCACTGAGAGGAATAGTTCTTCCAGTTGCTCTCGAAACCCTTGCTGGATTTGGTCCTGTACCTTCTTGTCCTCGATGTACATTTTCATGAATGCATCTAGTTGTTTCGAGATTGCCGAAGTCACCCATTACACCCTGCTCTGATACCACTATGTCGCGTTCCCGCGTAAATGATCGTGTAACGGGTCTCTTGCTAGAGGAAGCCGTGGAATCCAGATTCCACGTTGGTTCATTAGTCTTCCTTCCTTGACGAACAATCGTATGAATGATGGCGAGGCTCGATAGAGAGAACCTCGCGATCTCGGAACACTTTTTGTTTGGAAATTCGATGATAAAATACACAAGAGTCCTAGCTTACCATATCCTAAAGATGATAACCATCTACCATATCCTAACAAACCAGATCCTAACTACCAAATCCTATCAAAATTCAAAATAAACAGATAAGAAAAGAATCTTAATACCTGGGCTTAAAGCGGCTGTGCGTGTGCCTCTTGTAGACCTGAACTTTCGGACTCTCTTGTTGGGCCTGGACCGCTGTGGTGGTCGTGACACATGCCCGGTGAACTTTCAACTTCTGAGATTCAAGAGATACGCTAGCGATAGTCTTCTCCTTTGATGTACTTAATTCTTTAACCCTTGCCAACGTTGATTCACGTCGATGGTGCATCATGTTCATGATTTGAATGCGTATGTGGTCCACTATGGCCACAATATGGATATACCGAGCTGGTTCAACCAAATGGCCACAATATGGATATACCGAGCTGGTTTAACCAAATTATTATAACACTCGGCTATAATATTATTTATAACACCTCATTTATTACCAAGAAACAACACATTTCTCTAACTCGATGGCTCAGAATTTGCAATAAAATCGATAGAAATTAGCATAGGACTGTAGGATATGGTTTATATGTGTTTCATATTCTTGCAAAGATGGAACATACACAGCTTTCTTAAGTACTAAAGACCAATGTTTTTTGTTATATTTTGGATAGCTTCGCAACACCTACAATGACAAAATAAAACATATAAGTTAAGTAAATGTCTAATAAATCAAAACTTATATTGATATGAAATCAATCAAAATATATAGTCTCGCCAAAATTAAGTAATTGATAATTTACCTGTTACACAAAATTTTAACTAAATTTCTTAAGTGATATGCATGATGACTACCCGCAAATAGTAACTTAACTGCCTTAATAATCATGTGATGTCTATGGGAGAAAATAGTGACTTGAATGGAATGTTTTGATATGAAATTAGGACATTTCTCAAATGATAACAAAATCATTTCCATTTAATATCGTTATCTGCAACCACAACAGAATAAGCAATTGTGAAAAGATCATCATTAGTATAGTTCGACACATCAAGTAAGAGACAATATTTATACTTATTATTTATATGAGTCTCATCCAAAAAAATCAACAACCTACAACTAGTAACAAAACAAATTGCACATGCATGAAAAAAATTAATAACCATTTAAATTTTTTAAATACGGAATCAATTTCACACTCAGCATCACAGCCATGATTTTTTTGTCAAACAACGTGACAACACAATCTTAGTCTATCATAACATCCCTTATATGTGCCAAGAATATCTTGTATCGCTAACTTTTGCCCTTCCACACTTTGCGGCTGTCTAACTCTACCCCATAATCCCTTTGTAAGTCTTTCTGAATTGTACAAAGACAATAAGATGGCTCTCCTATCAATTTGTCTTTCACCACATTAGCGATCCAAGTTACATCAGCTCTAGGATCCCTCAGCTACGTAAATTGTCCTCACCGCATGTATGCTGGGAGTTGCATTTTCGAATACCAAATATATTTTCTGGTCTATATTTAGAAGCATAAATTATGCATTCTTCAACCTCATTATCAGTCCTTGATTGTGTGTCTTCCTCGTCAATCTTACCAGTTTGATATTAAATTAGTAAGATGTAGCAAAGACAAATAAGCATAACATACATAATGCAAGGAATTAAATGTAAAAAAGATTAGTAATTAAAATAAACGATACAAAAATCATGTTCACTATTGCTAAAAATGTTTTCAACTCTATCAAGCTTCATGAAGCAATAATCAAACATAAAAATGTATAACTAAAAAAATTCACCGATTGCACAACTTCAGCCTTGCTAGATATAAAATAAAACGTTATCAAAACACAATGCGACCATGGATCTAATATATTTTACCTCGAAAAATTTGGGTGGCCAAAAACTTCGTTTTTACTCTCAGCCCTCAAGTTGATCATGGTCAGTTTCAAACACATAATGAAGATTAATCATGTTAAGGACATCATCATCAGCGTTCAAAGACACATCTTTTGCTGAGGAGCTACTATCGTAGAATCATAAATTCGGATGTAATCTCAACATATATTTTCCCAAGACTCACATATATATCCATCAAATAAATGACATCCACTGAAAAATCGAAATCACAAACAACTAGTTCTTGAACCTACAACTGCCCAAAACACAAGGTTGCAAGAACCACTTCCAGATTCCATTTTTCACCTGATCCACACAAAAAAAAAAAAAACACATTCAATTTAATAATATAAAAGTTGAATATGAAAGTTTCAATCATATAACATTCCAGACTAAAACCAAAAAAAAAAAAAAAAAAAAGAGTCGGTGGTATGCAGATTTCAATACCATAAAAAAATTTCAATAATCTTTAACAATTTCACAGCTTTACAATTAAAGAACTAAATCATGAAAATTAGAGATAAAATCGTTAGAATCAAGAGCTAGAAGGATTTTCTAGATAATAATTTCATAATTGAAATATATAAAACACAAACCCAATAACAAAACTAAACCCTAAATATTGGCCATGAAATCTGTAAGATTAACATGGTGTAGAGAACTTCCATAAAATCACTCTATAATAGACCAAAAATCTGATAGAATCATTTAATTGAAAAAAAAAACACAAAGCAACTCATAATGGCGCAATTTCAAAGAAAAAAATCGAAACCTTCAACACGTTTGGAATTGCTTTGGATTTTCAAAGTTCTGGAATTTTTCTTTCTAGCTCCTCGTTTCCTAGCAAAGAAAAAAAAGGGTTTTTTCAGGGAGTGAGAATTTTTTTTTACTTTCCTAGGGAGTGACAGAAAAGCTGAGAGTGGTGTTGGGGTTTTAAAGCTAATTAACCGTTATTTTAATGTATTAAATTAAATTTAAAAAATGAATGTTAAAAAAAATAATTATTAGCTTTTATTGTAACATTTAAAAATTTACTAAAATCTATCAAGTAATTAAGGCGCCGTTTAGATAAATATTTATAAAATATTTTTATAAAAATGTTTTTACAAAATTAAAAGATGTTTTAATTAAAAAAAATATGTGTTTGGACAATTATTTTATAAAAAAAAAATTTTATAATTAAAAAATAATATGTTTTGATTTTCATCATTACCTTCATTTCTAAAAATATGTCTCAATTGTTATTTAAAAATTATACTTCGATAACAAATTTTTAAAAATATATTTCAGAAACCTTTTACATAAATCTTATGTTAACAAACAGTTTAAGTTTTTTCACTTATGAAATACTAAAAAAAAAACATTTTCAAAATACTTGTTCAAATGAAGTCTAAATTTTTTTATAAGAGTTATTTTATCTATATCTATTTATTAGAATTCAGTAGAACGAAGTCTAAATTTCTTGATAAAAATTATTTTATCAATGTTTATTTTGAAACGTTTGCTATTCATTTTGCTTAAAAAATACTAGAAAAAAATAATTTTAAAAAAACCTACTATTGAATCGGTTGAACCCTTTAACAACATATAAAATATTTGACACTATTTTTAGAATAAAACAACCAACTAATATTTGAAAATCAAAGGAAAAGGTCAAAACATGAAATCGTCAAACGTTTTATCAAACCTAAAAAGTAATAAACTTGAAAAGTATAGCTCATACTAAACCTCTCAAAAACCACTCAAACATAAATAAAAAGTCTTAAAAATCTTTTAACGTAAATCATAAACTTAAATCATAAGTGCGTAAAATAGAAGCGCTGGTTCTCGGGTTATGTGCAGATACAGTCCAGTCAAATCAAGCATCAAGACCTCCACTACCCTCATCATCATATTCATCTGCATCGATTACATCTAGTGAGTCTAAAGACTCAACACCACATATTCTTGATAACAAATAATTAATACAGATCACATGCAGCAGTGAAAATACTTGTACTTAAAATAACATTTTCATAAACATGTAAAATCATAAATATTTTTATATTATCATAAACATATCTATATCATCATCAACATATGGATATTCATATTCATATTCGTGTTCGTGTTTTGTTGAATTCAGATCGTTGATTGTGACTTTCGTGTTCGTCTACGTGTTGGGCGATGGATCCATCTACATGTAACCACAGTACTAGGCGGCGGGGACACCAGCGACACTCTCACCCGTCAAATGGACATTGGCCTTACGTATTAACATATCATCGTATTCATATTCATATCCAAGGAAATACGATCGTCAGGCTCCCACTGAGACCTTAACCCTCACTATATCTCCAACATATTATCATATTAGTCACAATCCCTTCCATCCTTCAATATTTCGTATTTCCATCACTTTATAAAAACATACATAATAATATCGTTTTTGTTTTAGATCAAGCATGCAACATATCTTTTAAATGTCCTTATTTAAACCATAAAAATCCATAAACATTTAAAAATCATAATTTAACATAGAAAAATTCATAAATATTTAAAATAATCATATTAGCATATAAAACAGCATTCAGGACACAGCCATGACGTTTACTAATTTTTGTGTAAAATTATCGTTTTACCCTAGACGTAAAATTTCACGAATTTGACTTTTTCTAATTTTATTGACTCTAACATGTCTCAAATAATTATTTAAGCCTAAATTAAAATTTTCATAATTTTATTTAGCTTAAATACTAGACTTTTTAATTTATCTTTAATTATTCAGTTTTAAGACGTTTTAATCCCAAAAAATTCAAAACTTTAATATAAAATTCCTAAATTAAAAACTTAGACTATTTAAATTATCTTAGCCCTCGTGAACCACGACTCGACCACGTGAGCCGTGTTTCGATTTATTTGCTCAAAGAAAACCCAAACTTGACCCAAAGTTTTCACCCCGAGCCATGGTCCGATTTTCTCGAGCCACCCTCAAACCATGATGGACGGAACCCTGACCAGCCACTCTAGGAACCCTCCTGAACCCATAGAACCAACAGCCTTGACGCCTAGCTCGAACCCGAAAGCATAACAGCAGGACATGCACTCGGCCGAGAGACCTTCATGACAAGGACTCCTTGAACTCAAGCCTAGGACCTAGCCCTCGACCCTGCTCTTAAACCAGCCTATTGTGTACCCACCTAGGACCCTAAGGACTCGCCCTAGCCCAGCCTTGAGCCCTCTGGCTGATCCCCTTAGTTCCTGGAAGTCTGCGCAACCCTGCGCGATTTCCCTTGGGCTCACGGGTGGGCTAGGATTCCTTCACAGCCCTTGTGCTCGAGTCCTAGCAAGGCTAGGACTACCTCCCTGACTCACACAAACCCTGACCAAGCTGAGACCAAGCCGACCATCAACCTAATGAAAACCGAGCCCTATGATCACCCATGCCCAGTTTCAGTTCCAGCTTGTGTGTTTCGTGTTTGTGCAATGTTTTGGTGATGTTCTGTTGGAAACTAGATTCTGGAGTTTGACAAAACATGAATCAATCGATTAACAAAATATGAATCAACTGATACGCGCAAGCGAATTCGGCAACTGAACTTATCAACTGAAATCAGCTGATACAATGATACAGAGTAAACTGATCAGTTGGAACTGATCAGTTAAAACATTCAGCCGAATGCCTCAAAGTCTCTCAACTGAAGATGTCTCGGGAAAGAACAAAGAAGACATTACAGATTACAAGAGCACCGCACAACAACCAAGACTACTTAAAACAACGCATTCCGGACAAAGCAATTAAGACGCCGAATTACAATAAATGAAGCAAACAATATCGAAGGAATAATCAAGTGGAAACCAACGGATACAAAGATTCAAATTTATCTCAAGATTACCGTTGGAAAAGAAGAGTATAAATATGGCAGAAGAAAAAGAAGAAGTGACGATACATCATTCAAAACTTGCTATTACTCTGTCAAAATCTCGGCTCACTCTTACTTGATTTATTCGTAGCAATCAAGGCTACAAGTTAAGCAAACTAGCACTCTGTAATATTTGTTAATTCAATAGTGCTAAGAACAGTTACGCACAGAGATCATTTTGTAATACTAAGAGTTTCAGTTTAGACAGTGGGTAAGTCCTAACTGAAGTGGGTCTGTACAAGTGTTGTATTGGATCAAAGTCTTTTAGTGGAAATCCTATCCTTGTGATAGAAGGGGTGACGTAGGAGTAATTGAATTCTCCGAACATCCAGAAACAATCCTTGTGTATTTTATTTCAGTTCTGTATTCTATCTGTCAGTCAGTTACCTTCCGCAACTACCTCAGTTTAACTGATTGATATTGACCAACAAGATGCCGAGAATCAGTTTGTCACCAAACTGAACTCGAAAATTCGATAAGACCAATATTAATTGAGAGTGTTTATTCAACCCCCCCTTCTAAACACTCTTGACACGTCAATGGATCCTATCAAGTGGTATCAGAGCGGTTGAATCTTGTTCTTGAATACTTCTGATCTATAAATCTCCTAGCATGACTTCATTCAATAAAATTCCTATGTTCTCAAGAGAAGATTTCGATGACTGGAAAATCAGAATGCAGGCTCACTTAGCTGCACAAGATGATGACATGTGGTATGTCATAACAGACGGACCCATGAAGATTCTAAAAGCAAATACAACAATTGCCATAACTGAAGGGGCACCACAGAGATTTCAAAAGCCCAGAGAAGAGTGGACAACTGAGGACAAAAGAAAAGTCAATCTTGACAATGTGGCCAAAGATACTCTATACAAAACACTGGACAAAGCAACATTCAACAAAATAAAGATGTGCAAAACAGCAAAAGAAATTTGGGAAAAGTTGATTCAGTTATATGAAGGAAATGACCAAACAAAAGAAAATAAACTCTCTGTTGCTGTTCAGAAATTTGACAATATCAAAATGAAGGTTGGAGAATCAATGAATGAGTATGATGAAAGGGTGAGGAGTATTGTAAATGAATTAAATGCACTCGGAAAGGTGTATACTAACAAAGAGGTTGCACTAAAAGTGATGAGAGGTCTTCCAAAGGAATGGGATATCAAAACTATGGCTATGAGAGAATCTAAAGACTTGAACCAGATCGAACTTCATGAACTATTTGCTGATTTAAAGGCTTATGAATTTGAATTGCAGAGCAGAGAAGGAGAACCATTTACTCTTACAGCTACAACTGCTCTAGTAGCTGTAAGAACTGAATCAACCAGTTTAGTCGAGAAATCTGCCGATCAGTTAAGCAATGATGCTATGTCATTATTCATCAAAAATTTTGGGAGGTTCATGAGAAAGAACCAAGGAAACTTTCAGAAGCAATACCAGAGAAACAATTCCAAAGAAGAAATAAATGCTTGCTACAATTGTGGCAAAACAGGTCATTATATTGCTGACCGTCCTAAACCTAAAAAGGACAGTCAAGGATCAACTGACAGAAGAAAGAAATCATATGAGCATAAGAGAAGATCCAGAGATGATAAGAAAACCTACAAAAAGAAACATGAGGTTCTATTAGCTGAAGAGAACAAATCCAAATGGGCAGAAACTGATAGTGACGAATCAGAACCAGAAAGCTCATATAGCTCAAGTGATGAAGAGGAAGTCAAATGTCTAATGGCCAATGATACAGAAGCAGAATCTACAAGTCAACAGGTATTTGATTTTAGTTCAACTGATTTTACACGAGAAGAACTCATTTTAACATTGCATGAAATGGTAAATGAGTACTAGAAACTTGCATCATCATTTGAGGAAATAAAGTCAAAGCAAAATGATCCCATGGACAATAAAACCAAAACTGATGAATCAGTTGATGGGTTGAGTCTAAAAAGGGAAATTGCTGAGTTAAAAGCAGAGAGAAAGAAAGATCAGTCACTGACCCAGAAATTGATCCTTGAAAATTCAAAACAGACTGAACTCATTCAATCTTGGAATAGGTCGTCTACTGCACTGAATGAGATGCAGAATTCACAAAAATCAGTTTCTGATAAAACTGGTTTAGGGTTCAGTAATCAAGGAGAAACGTTTTCAAATGATACTCAACCAAAGCTGACAATGAACAAAGGGAAGTACATTCACTTTGTCAAATCAGCAGTGGTACAAGAACAAATTGAGCCCAGTAAACTGATTGAACAACCTACTGAGAAGTTGAACAAGGCTAGAAGATATGGGATTGGCTATAGCCAAAAGCTTTCAACTGATTCACAAAGCGGGTCATCAAAAAGATTTCACAAAAACTATTCGAATGGCTATGTCAATTACTATAACTGCAAGCCAGTTCAGAAGAGATACAGATTGAACAATCAGTTGAATAAGACTAAAACACATACTGTATCAACTGTACACTACTCACCAAGCACACAAAAGCCGAGAAAAACCATTTGGAATACAACTACTGGAAAGTCAGTTAGACTAATCCAAGTATGGGTTCCAAAGGGACTAATAAGTTTTGGACCCAAATAGATATGGGTACCAAATCATATTATGTGTGTGCTTGCAGGTAACAGGTACAGATAAAAATTCAATATGGTATTTGGACAGCGGTTGCTCACGACATATGACAGGAGATGCAAGTATGCTATCTCAACTGACCAAATATAGCTGTTCAAACATCAGTTTCGGAGATAATTCCAAAGGTAAAACCGTGGGTAAGGGTAAGCTTATCCATGGTAACTTTACTATTAAAGATGTTTTATTAGTAGAGAATCTGAAGTATAACTTGATTAGCATCAGTCAGTTATGCGACAAATGGATTCTCGGTACAATTTGATAAAAACTCATGCTCAGTTAAAACATCAACTGATGAAATCATACTAACTGGCAAACGATGTGGAAACACATATAAAGTCAGTTGAAATGAACAGTCTCATGCACCAGTCTGCTTTATTGCTTCAAAATCATCTCAAAACTGGTTGTGGCATAAAAGGTTAAATCATTTAAACTTTAAATCCATTGCCTATCTGAGTAAACATGAACTTGTAACTGGTTTGCCCAAAATAAATTTTTCAAAAGAAAAACTTTGCTCAGCATGTCAGTATGGAAAACAAGTACGATCTTCTTTCAAAAACAAGGGCTGTAAGTCTTCATCCCGATGCTTAGAACTATTGCACATGGATCTCTTCGGTCCAATACCAGTCATGAGCTTAGGGGGAATGAAATACACCTTGGTGGTCGTAGATGATTTTTCAAGATTTACTTGGGTTATCTTTCTCAAATCCAAAGACCATACGGCTGCACAACTGATTAAACTCTTTAAAAGACTTTTAAATGAAAAATCAGTTGGGATTGATCGAATCAGATCTGATCGAGGAACTGAATTCATCAATCAAACACTTTCAAGCTTTCTAGAAAATGCTGGAATCAAGCATGAGCTCTCAGCAGCAAGAACTCCTCAGCAAAACGGTGTAGCTGAGAGAAGAAATCGAACCCTTAAAGAAGCTGCTAGAACAATGCTTGCTGATTATGGTATTTCTCAAAGATTTTGGACAGAGGCAGTAAACACTGCATGTTATACTCAGAACAGATCAATGATTAATAAGAATCATATGAAAACACCATATGAGATCTGGCACGGAAGAAAAAGTATAATCACTTATTTCAAAATATTCGGCTGTAGATGTTTTATTCATGATAATAGTAAAAATTACTTAAAAGAATTCGATGCCAAATCTGCAGAAGGAATATTCCTTGGATATTCATCAGTTAATATAGCTTATAGAGCCTTTAATAAGAAAACTTTAAATGTTGAAGAATCTGCGCATGTTGATTTTGATGAAACTGCACTAACTGATAAGCCAACTGATCAAGTTGAGCTAGCTGATCGATTTTCAGATATCAGTTTGGAAGATGGTGACAAAGATGAAAATCATAATAATCAAAACATCCTTCAAACACCAGAACCAGAGATATTGGATCAATTAAATGAGCAGGAAGTCAATGCTGACAATCAGTTATTAAAGAAAAATGATAATATTCAAATATCAGCTGACGAGGCATCAACTGAAGCTGAAAACTGCATTCAGTTACCAACTGAAGAATTTGCAGATGCAACGAATGCTGAGTACAGATGGAGAAAATCACATCCACCAGAATTGGTAATAGGAAATCCATCTGATCCAGTAAGAACTCGCAATAAAATGTTAAATTTATTTATTCATTCAGCCTTTGTCTCACAAATGGAACCAAAGAAAACTGATGAATCTCTTGCTGATCCTAACTGGGTTAATGCTATGCAAGAAGAGCTGAATCAGTTCACTCACAATAACGTCTGGAACATAGTTCCAAGACCAACTTCAAAAACCATTATAGGTACAAAATGGATGTACACGAATAAACTAAACGAGGACGGTTCAGTTATACGCAACAAAGCAAGACTAGTAGCACAAGGATATAGGCAAGAAGAAGGAATTGACTACGATGAGACGTATGCTCCAGTTGCAAGATTGGAAGCAATCAGAATATTTCTTGCTTATGCATCTCACAAAAACTTTAAAGTTTACCAGATGGATGTGAAGAGTGCATTCCTAAACGATTTCAAGAAAATCCTAAGCAATCACATTTCTCAGCTGCTAAAAGAATTCTGAGATATCTTAAGGACATGCAAAATGTTGGCTATGGTATTCCAAAGACTCCACCTTCAATTTAGTTGGATATTCAGACGCAGATTATGCAGGATGTAAGCTTGATCGCAAAAGTACAAGTGGATCTTGTCAGTTCTTAGGAGACAGACTGATCTCTTGGTTCAGCAAGAAGCAGACATCCATAGCTACCTCAACAACAGAAGCAGAATATCTTGCTGCTGGTAGCTGTTGTGCACAACTGATCTGGATTCAGCAACAACTGAAGGATTATGGAGTAACGTCAATTGAATCGCCCATATTTTGTGATAATACCAGCACAATTGCCATCACTTATAATCCAGTTCTTCACTCAAGAGACCAAGGACTCAAAGAACCTAACCAATAACCACAGTGGAAGTCATTCCACCTGAGAAAATTATTCAATCAGCTGCTCAACAGCCCATTCAGGCTATCCCTTTGCAAGTAGTCTCACCTGATGATTCAGTTACCAAAGCAAAGACATCAGCTAAGGTAAGAGCTCCCTTGACTCTTGTAAATCGCCCTACCATCCTGCCTAGAGCCAGATCTAAAGGTGTAATATTAAGGGAACCAGTGCACTACACACATTCTGGAATGGATCTTCCTCACATTCTCTCAACTGACAAAGGAAAAGGCAAGCTGGTTGAAGAACCCCGGCCATCCAATGTCATTCAAACACACATTGACCTAGTTTGGGAACAGGTCAATGCATTTGCCACATCACAATTAAAATCTTTTGATTGTTGGAAAAGTTTCAGAACAGAAATCTTTGCTAAAGAACTGAAGCATAGATCTCAACTGAAAAAGTTCATCAAGCTAGAAGCAATTGTGATGAAAGTAGTCAAAGCTGCTACAATTCCACAGGCATTAGAAAGGCAGAAATATTTCTTTAATCAGATTCGCGTCAAAAAGCTAACAAGAATGGTAGCAAAGCTGAAGTCCAACTACAATCACACAAGTCCAACTGCATACAATGATAGAGCTGTGTTCACTCAACTGGACACAGATCTTAGTAGTCTGCAGAGTGAAATCAGATTTTGGGAAGAAGATCAGGAACTAGTTCTTCATGACAAACCCCCCAACTCAAATATTGAAAAAGATTTATCATCCTCTCCACAAAAAGAACCATCTCCACAACAGGCAACTGAAAAGCCAGTTCAGGGAATACCTCAATCCTCTCAGACAGAACATCAGCTATATTCTGAAGCAGAACTATCCTTGGCAAACATTGATGAAATCATTCAAGATGTTACCTTGGAAGCTCAGCTAGAGGAAATACAATATGACTCAATTACCCATTCAGCTGAACAACCAGAGCAAGACATTAAGATATCATCTAAAGCACCAGCTGAGTCACTTATTGCTGAAAAATTTATATCTGCTCAAACTGAAGATCAAACTGAAGTGCCAAACCAAAATTCAGAAAAAGAAATAACTGAATCGGAAAAAGCTCAAACTGAAGCACCAGTTCAGCCAGAAACTTCTGCTGAACAAGATATTCAAACTGATGAACAAGCAAAACCCTCAGAACAAGAAACTGCTGAACTTGTAGAAGGTCAGTTGCTCATTGAATCAAAGGAGCAAGAACAAATTTCAGTTAATTCTCCAAAGGAGGCCCCTATGTATGAACCATCCATCTCCATCATTCAGCCAGACAGTCCATTTCTTGATCAAAACCAACGTTCATCATCTCAAATTCAAGAAAACATTCCAGCTCAGCCTATGGCTGGAACAATGGAAACTAATCAAGCATTAGTTCTTTTTGGACAAACATCGAAGCATTCAGAAACGCCCAGTCAGCGACCTCCAACTCAATCCACAGAAATGGATGTTGTTCTTGAAGAAATCCAGAACATACAGTACAATATGCAGCAGATGCTCGCTGAAATCAAGAAAATTCAATTCTAACAAATGTCTCATACTGTCAAATTAGATTCTTCGACTGAATTTGACTCGGCAAAACTAAACGCTCTTCAAGCCAACATGGACTCTCTTAGCAGAACTGTGCATGAAATAAAGAAGGGGCTAGTTAACTCACTCTTTACAACTCAGGATGTAATCAGTCAGAGAGTTGAGCGACTGGAAACCTCTGTTTCAAATAAAATAGAATTGCTACAGACCTCCCTCACAACTGTTGCCACAAGTATCTCATCAGATGTAAAAATTCTTTCCATTGACGTTCGAAAGTTATCAGACAAAATGGAGTTGTTTGACAAAAAGGGGGAAGAACAGCAGCTGAAGAAGAATTAATAAGATTATTAGAATCAACTGATATAATATTCTCAGATTTTATGTTATCTACAAGGAATCCAATTATTTTATGATTCAGTTGTGTAATCTATTATCTACAAAGATCTCAGTTATTCGATCTTAAATCACTTGGTTTTGTCAAACACCATAAAGGGGGAAATTGTTGAAAACTAGATTCTGGAGTTTGACAAAACATGAATCAATCGATTAACAAAATATGAATCAACTGATAGGCGCAAGCAAATTCGGCAACTGAACTTATCAACTGAAATCAGCTGATACAATGATACAGAGTAAACTGATCAGTTGGAACTGATCAGTTAAAACATTCAGCCGACTGCCTCAAATTCTCTCAACTGAAGATGTCTCGGGAAAGAACAAAGAAGACATAATAGATTACAAGAGCACCGCACAACAACCAAGACTACTTAAAACAACGCATTCCGGACAAAGCAATTAAGACGCCGAATTACAATAAATGAAGCAAACAATATCGAAGGAATAATCAAGTGGAAACCAACGGATACAAAGATTCAAATTTATCTCAAGATTACCGTTGGAAAATAAGAGTATAAATATGGCAGAAGAAAAAGAAGAAGTGACGATACATCATTCAAAACTTGCTATTACTCTGTCAAAATCTCAGCTCACTCTTACTTGATTTATTCGTAGCAATCAAGGCTACAAGTTGAGCAAACTAGCACTCTGTAATATTTGTTAATTCAATAGTGCTAAGATCAGTTACGCACAGAGATCATTTTGTAATACTAAGAGTTTCAGTTTAGGCAGTGGGTAAGTCCTAACTGAAGTGGGTCTGTACAAGTGTTGTATTGGATCAAAGTCTTTTAGTGAAAATCATATCCTTGTGATAGAAGGGGTGACGTAGGAGTAATTGAATTCTCCGAACATCCAGAAACAATCCTTGTGTATTTTATTTCAGTTCTGTATTCTATCTGTCAGTCAGTTACCTTTCGCAACTACCTCAGTTTAACTGATTGATATTGACCAACAAGATTCCGAGAATCAGTTTGTCACCAAACTGAACTCAAAAATTCGATAAGACCAATATTAATTGAGAGTGTTTATTCAACCCCCCTCTTCTAAACACTCTTGACACGTCAATCGATCCTATCATGTTCTAGGACCCTAACCCCGTGTAAAACAATGTTTGATTGTGTCCTAATGCTGGCAGCCTTCTTAAACACACAAAATCATGAATTTGGAATCAAATAACCCAAGTTTAGAACATGTATGCATGTAGTTACGAAAATACAACTTGTGTGCCATGTTTTCCTTCAAAATATGCTTAGATAATTACTATGGTGTGATAGATGTTTGAAGGAAAGAAATATGTGTGACTTTGCGTATTTAACGCACGAATTCTCGTTGATGATTGCGAAGAACGGCGACGACGACCTTGGCTTTAATTCCCCTTGAAGCTTTCGACTTTTACTTTCAAAATATTGTGTGTGTGTGTGTGTGTCGTGTATATTGAGGGGAATTTTGGAGTGGAATTCTGAAAGTTGCGTGCATCATGTAGGGTTATGGGGTGGTTTTAGCATGTTATATACTTAATTAATCCATTAACAAGGCTTAGGCCCATTAATAAATTTAATTAGGCTCATTTAGCCTATTAGTGTTTAATTAAAATATTTAAAATAATTTTTTGGTTGAATAAGTTTGTGAATTTATTAGCCGGGTTGCCAAAACATTTATATTTTTGTTGAAAAACCAACACCGATAAAATTTACGTCCCGGCGTATAAAATCACCTCAAAACCCCTTATTTTCAAAAATATGAAAAAGCATCACTCATATTTTAAATAATTAAAAACAATTGTTTAATAAAAATATTTTACATTTTTCAGCTCTCGGTCTCCGTTCCTCGATCGAAACTCGAATAATTCTTAAAAATAAATTTTAATGCATGTAAGTAGAAAACTACTAAAACGTCATGTAAATATGTCACATAATCAGTTAAGCAATTAAAATAAATTAATTAACCATTTTTCATATTCCCTATATTTGCATGCAGTAGTATTAAGTCGTCTTAACTTTGGATCTTACAATTCCTACCCCCTTAAATAAAATTTCGTCCTCGAAATTAGAACGTACCCCTTAAGTCTCTCTCGGTTTTCCAAGTAGCTTCTTCTTCCGAGTAATTCAGCCACTTGACCTTGACTATTGGAATGACTTTCTTTCGCAGTCTTCTTTCTTGCCTTGTCAAGATTTGGACAGGTCTTTCTTCATATGTCATATTTTGGAGTCAACTGTAGAAGTTCATGAAAGGATCGGTTAATAAGGTGATAAGTGTTTAGAAGGAGGGTTGAATAAACACTTACGGATTTTATTTCTTTTCGAAGATTGGGTTCAGTTTTGTTACAAACTGACACTCGGTATCACGTCAGTCAATGAAAATCAGTTTAGCTGATGAAAACAGTTGCGGAAATTAAACTGTCTGAAAGATAGAATATCTAACTGAAAATATTAACTGAAGTAAAATGAACACGATTTGTTTCTGGATGTTCGGAGACTTGAATAACTCCTACGTCACCCCTTCTATCACGAAGATAGGTTATCCACTAAAAGACTTTGATCTAATACAAGAATTGTACTGACCCACTTCAGTTTGGACTTAACACTTGCCAAAACTGAAACTCTTAGTATACAACAATTTTTACAGTGCGTGCCTGATCTTAGCACAACTTAAAGAATCTAGCAAAGATTACAACGTGCTAATATGCTCGAGAATGTAGCCTTAAATGCTACTGATAGATCTGATAAGAGTGAGCTTTTGATATTCGAATACGAGTAGTGATTTTTGCAGCGTAACAATAAGCTTGAATGGAATAGTTGTTCGATGTGTGTATTTCAGCTGCTTTTTTCACCTATTTATAGGCTTCCCTCTCAACGGTAACATTAAATAGATTTGAACTTTGTATTCGTTGATTGCCACGTCAAAATTCCTCTGACACCCGTACACTGTGATCTCTGAAATGCAACGTTCCACTAAGTAACAGTCTGCAGTGTACTACTGTCGGTTCCTGATAACTGATGACGTGTTCAGCTGAAGAATCAGCTGCTGAGCAATAGCTGGTAAAGAATACAACTGCCGGTAGTTAGCTGTGCATTCAGTTGCGTAGTTCACTTGCTGGATTCAGTTTCTTAGTTCAGTTTTCTCGTGTTCAGTTATTTGCATAATCAGTTGGTTCGCATTTTGTCAAACGCCGAAACTTAGTTTTCAACAATTTCTCCCTTTATGGTGTTTGACAAAACTAAGCAAATAATAACTGATCAACTGAATTCATTGTAGATAATAATTTGATCAACTGAATTGAACCGAGTAATATTCTTCAAGAATACAAGACAAACTGCTACTTAAAACTAAGACTTCTTCTGTTGTTCTAGAATCTCTTTAATCTCTTCCTCCTTTTTGTCAAACATATCCATCTTAAGATATAATCTTCGAACATCAGTTGATAGGATATTGACAGTAGTGGATATGCTGGAGACAGCATAGCTCATTGTGGTTTGCAGCAAGTCTATTTTTCTTGAGACAGATGTCTCCAAACCTTCAACTCGTTTGCTAATAGAGTCTTGGGTTACGGAGAGACTCTTAGCTAAACATTTGTTCTTTTGAATTGCATCCAATGTAAGGGAGAGAGAGGTTACAGCAGCTTGAATTGCCTTTAGATTCTCTGAGTGAACACTTCTGAATGTTCCAGCTTCAGAGTGTGAGACAGCTGAGTGTGCTGAATCTTGGTGATGGCAGAGATCATCTGATTCATGTTATCCTGAATATGTTGAATTTCTTCAAGAACTAAATCAAAATCTGAGGAAGAATGAGGAGGTGACTGTCCAAATGTTCCAGGTTCCTTTGAGACTTGATCAAAAACCGCTAAGGTCCTGTCAGATACTATTGTTTCAGCAATAGTCTGTTATGGAACATCTGTTTCAGTGACTTCTGCTAGAGCTTGAGGCGGTGAAGACTGATCCTGAGCAGCAGATGAGCTATCCTGTTGAATATGAGAATATGCGGGATTGTCTGTTGTAGGATCATGAACTGGTGCTTCTGTTTGATAATCAACTGAAACTTGTTTTGGCTCGGCAGTTGGAATGAGCAACTGACCCTCCATATTTTCAGCAGTTTCTTGATCTGGTGATTTATCTGGCACATCAGTTTGATCATTTGGTTCAGCAGAGACAACAGGCTGAACTGGTGCTTTTGTTAAGATAGGAACCTCTTCAGCTACTTGATCAGTTGAGTGATCAACTTATTCAAAAATGGGTTCACCTATCTGAGATTCTTGTACCACTGCCTGAATGATTTCATCAATGTTGGCGAGTGTTAAATCAGCTTCTGAATACATCTTATGTTCAACAGCAAAAGATTGTGGCGCATCTTGGACTGGCTCTTCAGTTGTAACAACAGCCTGTTCCGGGGATGGCTCTTTATGCTGTGATGAGGGTTCTTCTTCTTCGTCTTCTGAGGCTCCTTCAGGATGAACTAATTCCTGATCCAATTCCCAAAATTTTATCTGTGATTGCAAGCCAATAAGATCTGAGTCTAAATGAGTGATCACAGCTCGATCATTATAGGCAGTTGGATTTGTAGGAATGTAGTTTGCCTTCAACTTTTCAACCAGTTGAGCCAACTTCTTGGCTCTCATTTGATCAAAGAAATAAGTTTTTCTCGCCAATGCTTGAACAATGGTAGCATTTTGACCACTTTGAGAACAACTGCTTCCAGTTTGATGAATTTGTTCACTTGAGACTTCCTCTTCATAAAATAGAGATTTGTTAATAATAAAAATATAAACTATTTGTTTGAATGAATAATAGGGAAATTATCCAATCTTAAAAACTATTATTTATATTTAAAATTATGTCATAAAATTGCGGAGATGGGAAAATTAATGGTTGGCAAGACATATATATATATATATATTACTGTATATCTATTTTATATGTGTCATTACAACAAATTTTTAAATCAACAACACCTCTACGACAACGGTTTTAACTAAAATCGTTGTTAAAAACTTTTTAACAACGGTTTTAGTTAAAACCGTTGTCATAGAGCGTTTTTTTAAGCAAAAAAGACAACCGTTGTCTTTTGAAGGAAAAATACAACGGTTTTATAAAAACCGATGTCTTTTGGGGCTCAAAGACAACGGTTTTTAGGGTCAATGACAACGGTTCTATAAAACCATAAAACCGTTGTCTTTGAGCATTTATGACAACGGTTCTGCGAACTGTTTACTATTAGCGTGTTTTTTTGAAACTGTTGTCATATTTAGCGACGGTTTAAAAAAATCCGTCGCTAAATTTAGCGACAGTTTCATCAAATTCGTCGCTTTTTCACATTTGCGACGGTTGGAAATATATCCGTCGCTATAATTAGCGACGGTTTACATAAACCGTCGGTATATTTAGCGACAGGTTAAGTTAAACCGTCGCATGTTTTCATTTCGCGACGGTTTTTCTAAACCCGTCGCTAATATTAGCGACAAATATAGCTTTACTGTCGCTAAATATAGCGACGAAATGACAAACCGTCGCAAATTTAAATTTTGAAAATGCCGCCATTATTAGCGACGAATATTTCAATAACCGTCGCTAATAGCGACGATTTAACCAATAACCGTCGCACAATTTTCTATAAATGCCGCCGCTTTGGATCCACTTTCTTACCCCTCCCTCACAACACTTAAAATTTTTCTCTCTTACACAATTTTACCACTTCACAACATTTAAAATTTTTTCTCTCTTACACGATTTTAATTTCTATTTAATGTAAATTTTATGTCTTTAATTTTTGGTAAATTTTTAAATGTTAGTTAAGATCATGAATTATGTTATCATAGTAATATTGTAAGTTTGTTTAGATTTATTAAATTATTAAAAGTAATTTTTTTATTTTAACGAAAATATTAGCGACGGAAGCCATGATACAACCGTCGTTAAATTAGCGACGGAATGCATGAACAAATTGTCGCTAATTTTAGCGACGGTTTTTACTTCCGTCGCGATATTTGAAGACGACGGTTTTTTAATCCGTCACTAAATAGCGACGGATTTACATAAATCTGTCGCTAATGTTGTAGACCACGGTTCATCATAAACCGTCGCAAATGTTAGCTACAACAACGAAAAAAACCGTTGTCTTTGAGCGCATCCTTTAACAACAGTGGCTTTAACAACAGTTTTAAAAAACCTACGACAACGGTTTAGGCCTTTTTTCTTGTAGTGCGTGATTAATTTATATCTTTCCTCGTACGTAGGTAAGAACAAATATATGTTTACTAAACATGTTAAATCCATGATTTTAATATGATTTTATTAATTTATGAACTTCTAAAAAATTTGTCAAATTTGATTATATTTATGTGTTATATTGCATTATACATTAATATATTTCTAGAAAAAAAAAATTTAAATATATTTCAAAAAAATAAGAGACTGACTACATCACTACAAGGCTTTGATATTCTTGTTCAAAGAATATTATTTTGCAAGTTAGATATCTGTATATATATCACTTCCATAATTTTATTATTTTTGTATATGCTAGTTTGATTATTTTAATATAATAGTATGATTGAAAGTAGTGTTTATTTAATAAATCTATTTTATTTGTGTGTAATAATATATATTTAAATTTTTAAAAAAATAAAGACCATTTAATAATATAAAAATATTAACAATTGAGATCCAATATGTTTCAAAATTAACATATTAATTATTATTTTTTAAAAATTATACGGGTATCCGATTGGATATTGTGTAGAAAGAAAAATTTTATCGGCCCCAATCCAACGTATATAATTTGAGTTCGGATATTTTAAAAAATAATCCGATCTGATCTAGAAATTATCATTCAGGTACTTGTGTCCAGATGCCCCACCCGTACAATTCAGTTAGACATCATCACTTTTGTTTTATTTTAGATAATATTAAGTTATTTTTAAGCAAATAAAATTTGTGTCCCTAGAAATGTGCCTTAAAATTGTAAATTAAAGAATAAAAGTTAAAATTACACTTATGTTAGTTTGAATATGTCTATATTTTGGTGATAACAAACAATATCGAATTGTCCAGAGATCACCTATTATTTTCATGTCTTTACAGGTTTTAAGATGGGCATCACTAACTCAAGCCGAACAATCTAACCATTGAACATCCTACTGTACTACATAAACAGGTTGACGTTCTGAAGTCTGGCCACATCTCTAATTGTTAGATCAAGTTGGCTCAAAGACTAACCGGATGTTACAAGGAAACTCTAGCTGCATATTAGGTTCTAGCTAGTACGTCCACACATCAAGTCAATCTATCAGCATACCAGCTCGATTCTTCAGAAGATCCTTATGTTCAACCATTTCACAATATTTGACATCTCCAATTTTCAAGAATATCTTCTGAAAAGATAGATATATTTACAGAATTTTTCTCTCTCGTGAATCAACTTTTCAGAAGCTATTTTCATATTTGGATACATGCAAAAGTGCATTACTTACTACATACTATAAAGATAAAGAAGGCAAAAGACATATTGCTTTTGTGTCCGTTGACAATACAAATGATCGTTGATATAGTTTTGAGCATTGAAGAAGTTCAAGTATAAATAGGCAAATTCAAGATTTGAAGAAAAACGATCGGAGCAATACCTTCACAAAGATTTTGAGCATCATTCTAATTCTCAACTTGCTCTTTAGCATACAATATCATTTCATATCGGACCATCGAGAATCAATATGCGCAACCTTGCCAAATCTAGCTTCTCAAGCTTTATGTTTAAGAGTTTTGTTTTATTTATGTATGAACTTTGAGTTCAATAGACAATGTTGTTTTTGTGTTTGTGTAGAAGATACTAAGAATCTCAATTTAGACATTGAATAAGTCCTAAGTAAAATAGATTTGTACAAGAGGTTGTATAAATTAAAGTATTTTAGTTAAATTCATTAATTGAGTGGAAAATGAGAGACGTATGAGGATATTAAATTCGAATGTCCATATATATTTTGTTCTTTGCTTTCACTCACTTATTGTCTATCTTCTATTATATATATATATATATATATATATATATGTGTGTGTATGTGTGTGTGTCGCTTCTTTGTTAAACAATATCTAATTGAATTTATTTCTCGCTCATCATTAATCCAGCTGGATCCTTCCGAAAAATCATTTTTAATGGTCTAGATGCATCTAGAGTCTAGACTATCAAGAAACAGACTTTTCACCAGGGGTGTCAAAATGAAACACGATCCGTCAACCCAACACGACCCAACACGAAAAAATCAGGTTTGGGTTTGGGTTTGGGTTCGGGTTCGGGTTCGGGTTCGGGTTCGGGTTCGGTTCGGGTTCGGGTTGGGTGGGTTCGGGTTAGTTCCTGGTTAGACGTGTTTCAGGTTGGGTCGGCTTAGGTCGCAGGTCGACCCGAAAACTTTTTTATTTTATTTTAAATATTACCTATATTTTTATATATTGTGTTTTACAAAATTTATTGTATATTTATATGATAAATTTTCATCATTTAATATTTATTTTGTATATTTTTTAATTTTTTAACAATTGCTTATTTGATTTAGTAAATATACTTTTAATTTTCTACAATTAAACTTTCAAATTTAAATCGAAAATTTTGTTATTATGAGTTTAAATTAAAATATTATTATTATTTTTTATTTTTTCGAATTTTTTTCATTAATTTTTTTTCAAAAAATAAATAAAATTCTGGTTAGGCGGGTCAGACGGGTTGAGTCGGGTTAGACGGGTTCGTGTTCGGGTTGGGGGTTTTCGGGTTGCTTCGGGTTCGAGTTGGGTTCAGGTTAAAAAAAATAAAAAAAAATTGTGGGTTGACCTAAAACCTGACCCGATTGACACCCCTACTTTTCACCCAATAATTGTTAGGGTCAGCTCAGTTTTTAAAGAAAATTTTAAAAAATTTACACATCACCTTCTAACTTTATCTTTAATCCTAAAAACTTAATAAAACTTATTTAATAAAGAAATGTGATGTGTCAAAAATAAAATATGGTTAGAAGTCTATATAAGTTAGAAGTATTCAATCTTTTGATAATGAACATTTAAAAATATATATTGTTGGAACTTTTTAAGTTTGCAATCTTTATTTTGATATTAACAAAACTTGTTATTTTGTTACTAATAATTTATTATAGTGCTCAGATAGCTAAAACTGAAATAATCAGTTTACGAAGCCACAACTGAAGCTATAGGAGATGTCAAATGATTGAACCAACTGATCGCTGAAACTGAATCAGTCAAACTGATTTATCAACAAGTATTTCAATTGACTGTCCAGCTAATAGGTGACTCAGCAGGAGAACCTCAGAAGCCTGGCCAGCCGATGATGTGTCCAACTGACGAATAACCCAACTGACCAGTTCAACTGAAGGAGTAAAATCAGTTCAACTGACGAGTCAACTGATTTTACTAGTCCAACTGAATATCAGTCAAGCTGAACAGTACGCAGCATCAGTCAGAATCTTTCAATTGCAGACCAAGACAAGCTTATTCAAAGTGGATTCCAGCTGTGCGTAAAGGTACAAAGTCATTGTCCAGTCAAAGTGTTAGAATTAAATTTATTGTGGAGATGCTAAGGAAAAACCAGTAGATGTTGGATTAGTACAAAACCAGTAGAACCAGTAGATGTTGTAAACCAGAAGTACTTGTATCGCGCTAAAACCTGCTTAAATTATTTCTTAGCTAAAACCAGAACTAGAAGGATACAAAATTCGAAATATACACTAACAGAATCTTGCGTATCTCAAAGTCTCTAAATATTACCGTTGATCTATTAACGTGATACCAGCATTTATTGCTTCATTAAATGCCATTAAATGCTATACAAGAACATTTAAGAAGGTATATCATTTTTGGTATGAACTGCGACTGATTACTTTTAATGTATTCTGCAGGGTCCATTTTAAGCAATAAAGCTGAACCACAAAAAGAAAAGAACCATTCAGTTTTTGAACGTTGAATAGAGCCTATATATGGAGATGAAGGATTTTGTGAAGAAAAATGAAGTATTGAACAAAAATCTGAATTGAAAAACATCATTCGAGCATTGTTAGAACTTTCAGTTATCTAAAGAGCTCAACACTGAAAAAGGCAGCACACGCTTCATTGCATACTGTTGATCATTGAGATCATATTGTGCTAGCTACTTCAGTTATATCTTCTTAAGCTATTATTTCATCAATTCATTGATAGAAGAATTTGTAACTGGAAAAGAGTCTTTTCCAGAATTTAAGATCATTCAAGAAGTTGAGTTGTAAAGCTAAGAGTTTCAATAGGCGAAGGACAAGTCCTATTGAAGTGGGTGTGTACAATTGTTGTGCTGTATTCACCAAAATCTTTTAGTGATACCTTCTGGAAACAGAAGAAGGGGAGACGTAGAAGATTCATCTTCGAACTTCCAGAAACAAACCTTGTGCTATCTACTGCTTTTCGGCTTTATCATTTTTCACCCACTAACCAACAGATCGTTTTCCGCACATTATCTTGTGATCTGCTGGTCTTTATACTTGAACAAGAATCGTTAAAATCTCTAACAGGATTTTAGCACATCATTCGAAAGAATTTAATAAGTTGGCCATTGAGTTTATTCAACCCCCCCCCTCCTAAACTCAACCCGATCCTCAACACAAAGGACAATAATGGACATTGCATCAGAGCATTAAAGACAAAAAGCTTCAGAAGAGCAGTCGAAAAGTCGAGACACAAAGTTTAAGGAGCCGATTCAAATGCAACAGATACATTAATGTATCTCTCTGTACGCTCATGCTTCTCTCCTATAAATAAGAGGATAAACTGAAGACTCGAGAGAGAGATACAAATAAGAAAGAGTGTGGAAAAACAAGAAGGGTACGCTTATCAGCACATCAGCTTTCAAGAAGCAATCAGCCCAGATGGATACAAAAGACATATCAGCTTAGATTAGAAGCGATTTTCCCTCAGTGTGTGAGAACATCCTTTGTTCAGTTCTCACACACGCACACACTCCACCACCACCCAAAAATACAGTATTGGACAAAGACGTTAAACTTGTGTATGTAGTCTTTGACACATAGACGTTAAAAAAGTGTTGGCAGGAAGGTGCTGCCTTCAGTCGTAGCTAGGAGTTCAGTTTAGGCAATAGTGTAAGTCCTAGCTGAGTGGGTTTGTACAAACGTTTTGTATAAATCAAAGTCTTCTAGTGGATCCAACCCGTGGAGGTAGAAGGGGTGACGTAGGAGCAATTGAAGTCTCCGAACATCCATAAACATATATTGTGTTTTTAACTGTTTAACTGCTGTTTTCAAACTGTTTGGATCAGTTAGAGTATCCGTCAGTTAAGTTGTCAGCATAACTGAACTGATGAATGCAAAAATTAATATACCCTTTTTCAGTTATTCAGTTTACATAAGTTAAAATGTTTTTCTAATAGAACATTTTTCTTCACGAAGGATTACTTCGAGCTTCTTCCGCTTGGTTTTAAACCAAACTCGATTTATCGGTGTTAATATTCTTAGAACACGAGCTATTGTAGCTCATTGGAGAATATAGTGTTCGAAGTGCCTTTAGCACACTCGATCCTTCATATATATATGTGTGTGTGTGTTAAAAAAATATTACTTTGATATGGTTTTTGTAGATGAGATAAATTAAAAATTTTTATGCCTTATACCCAAGTTACCTTTCTAATATCCTACAATTAAATCCACTTTGATTTATCCCACCTTATCCACTATACTTATACAACATGGAAGAAATCAAATCCACTTTGATTTATCTTTATCTATTTTTATCTAAACGATTTATGTTAAATTCATCTCATAAATCGATGGAAAATCGATTAATTAATATATAAAATAATCCCCATTCTAATGTAAATCCTTCATCAAGATTTTAAAGAATCCTAAAAAAAGGCAACATCCTATCAAGATTTGCGTAACGCTCGAACCGTCGAATATCGTCGCGAGAAAGAATGGAGGATGAACGGAGGCGTTGTGCTGCTTTAATCTTGCTTCCAAGGATCCAAAAATCCTCCAGAATTGTGGGTGATGTTTTGGTGATGGTGTTTGCTAGAAGAAGAAGCCAAAAACTCACCTGTGTGGCTTTTGTGTGTTTGTGTGTGTGTCGGTGGTGTGCGTGGGTTTTGAATAGAGGTAGAATTAGGACTTTTTTATAGATTATTTAGGATGTTAATTAGGTGTTTTAGGTGGATTTAAACTCTAATCAATAATTTAAACATGCACTAAAAATATCTCCCTTTAATTTAAAAAAATAGGTGCCAAAATTAAATCCTCAATTCCAAATAGTAATATCTCCTATATATATGTATATATATATATTTTTAAATTGTTGAATAAGATACCTAAAATCCTAATCCAACTTAATTACTAATTAAATTATTTAATTATGGCATAAAAATCATTATAAAATATTTTATCCCAAATTTAATGAATAAATCCTTAATTTTTAAAATTTACATTTTAAACGCTTAAAATTTTATAGCTCGCCTAATAAATTAAATTAGACTTTAAAATACTAAAACTCATAAATTATTTAAAATAATTAATTTTCTTGGCTTAAATTATAACATTCAATTTTAGCTCCTAATCGTCTCTGGTCCCCTTTCCCCGGTCCGACACCGACTAATTCGTCTGAAAAGCTAAAACTCGTGAAAACATTTTAATTGCATAAATATGAGTATATAAACATTAAAATAATTTAATCATGTATCATGCACTATTTAAATCATTAATTAATGAAATTAACTTTTATAATTATGCATGAGGTTTACGTGTACAAGTTTTTGGGCACTACATGTAAGGTCTAGGAAATTCGAACGGCGTAACCTGACTGCATGCAATCTAAGATTTTACTAAATTATGTGATTAGTTATTTAATGCATGTTTATTGCATGGATATGTGGTTTATTTCATGGTTTATTAAAGTTTAATGCATAAGGGTTTTTAGTAGTTTTTCGCGCTCGAACGAGAAACGGAGACCGGGGATAATTAACGAAAAATATTTGGATTAAATAACTATTTTTAATTATTTAATATATGGTGTAATTAAGTGTAATTTTTGAATTGGACATTGGTTGGATATTTTTACTCGCCGAGTCATATTTTAAATTGGTACGAATATATTAGCGAATCGAGAGACTTTTTGAGAGTTCGGGCAATATTTTCAAAAACGTACCTAAACGAAATATTTTTTGGGAATGTTATTGATCTTAATTGGTTTATTTTATTGTTTAATGGGTCCAAAATCTTTTTAATATCTTTATTTTTAATTAAGGGCCCATTAGTACTTAATTTATAACTTAAACACTACAATTAAACCCTTATCCCCTACCCTCTCTACTCGGCCGCCCCCTCCCTCATTTCTCCAGCATCATCTTAGAAATCCAAGCAGCTTCCCCCTTAAGTTTTCTCAAACTTTTTGCGAAGAACTTCTTCCCCGTCTCTCCGGTGCACGTCCTACACGAGTATCTCATAGTTTTCAAACGTATATACACAAAGGCACTCCCGATTCCTTTATTTTCTTATCAATAACACTGTATTATGTATGTTGAATGGTATTTGCATGTTATAATATGGATATGGTTGCACGCACGGTTCGTGCATGGTTTTTCATGGTTCTTCATTGATATATTGAACGCTAATCCTCCTCAACTCACGTTTTGTTGATTTGTTATTTAAGGGGCTGCCGGAATCGAGGTTTATGGGACTCAAACCATGGCTAGGGAGAGATCTTCGAAGGTTAAGAGCAGATCGGTGGTGGTTGGTTGAAGGGCGATCGGATCTCCTAGGTCTAGGACCTTCGATGGCTCGGTCAGTTGTCAAGTGGGGTGCGGCCGTGCAAGGGCTACTCAAGGCCATATTTCTGACCCTCTTGGGTCCGAGACACGGTCTAGTGTGGCTTAAACACGGCTGGTCGCGAGTTGGAGTAGATCGAAGGGGGTTGAGTGTAGGTGATACTCGGTTTTTGGGTTATTTCGGGCGATACCGCGTTCCTGCGTGCATGGCTGGTGGCTGTTGGTCCAGGCTGGGTCACATAGGTGTGGTCTTGGTCCTAGAACGTCGGGCTATGGATTGGACGCGCGAAGTTTGAAGTTAGAGTCGTGAATTGGAGGCTCGCTTGTAGAATGGTTCGAGTGGTCCTTGAGCAGAAAACTTCCAGCAGCTGTTCGGTCTTTTCCGATGGTTTTAGGTTGTCTGAAATAAGTGATTTAATGGCAGGTCATGTAGGTTCGAGTCATGGTTTAAGTTGGGAAAAGTTTAGTTGAGTTTCGGGTTAATTTGGATTAAAACTGGGACCCCGGTACAAGTTTTAATACGAATTATAGAAATACTTGTGTGGGCTCGAGGTTACGTCTAAGAAATGATTATAGTTATGTTTTGAGGTATGTTAAGGAGTATTGTTGGCTTCGGGTCGAATTTGGAGGTCCAGGGATAAAATAGTCAATTAGGGTTTTTAGGGGCAAAATGGTCATTTTGCCCCCGGGTCGAGTTAGCAGTCCTGGAAGCACCCTGATCACAATTTGACATGTTTTAAATGTTTATGTTACCACAAACATGAATTTTTATGGAAATATGTAAAGTACGTTGCATGTTTGATTTTAAAGAAATTTATGTATATGGATGATTTTTATAAGTGATGAATATGATGTTATGTTTTGAAGAATGAGAGTTGGTTATGACTAATACGAACACGAACACGAAGATGTAAGGCTAAGGATCAGTGGATGGGTAAACCTGTCGGTGATGTCCCCGCCGCCGGGTACCGCGGTTATACGTAGATGGATCCATCGATTAGAGTTGATACGAAAGTCACAACTAATGATCTGAATTCAAATAAAGAAATTGAACACTTATATGCTGATATGATGTGATATGTTATGGACACGTTATTCTTTGACATGCTATGTTTAAGTTAATGTTTTTAAGATCATGAAATATATGTTAATTACAGTACTTTTCACTGTTGCATGTGTACTTGTTATAATGATTCAGGTGTGTTGAGTTTTTAGACTCACTAGGTGTGATTGATGCAACTGAGCATATTGATATGGAGACTGGAGGTGCCGAAGATTGAGTAGGCGGGGCTGGCTATGCGCACGCTAACCCAAGGACCATATTTTCTGCACATTATGTTTATGAGTTAGGAGTAAACAGTGATATTTTGATACACTTTCGCTTTTATCTGTTGATGTATGATGGTTTGATGATGAGACATTCTTTTTAACTGTTGTATTTTTATCAGTAGTTGAATACTTTTATTTTAAAATGTGTGATTGACAACTGTTATTGCATGCATGCGTTTAAATGTAATTTTTGAAAATTAGTTTACAAAAAAAATTTTCTAGTAGCATTTTAAGTAGTAAACATTTCAATTATTAATGAATATTATCAAATATAATACAAGTGTATTTCCTAACAAAAATGAGCATCAAATGGCAAAATCAGGTATCTAGTATCCCAATTTAGTTATTGTTAAATTAAATCTAGTACTAACTCATATTTGATGGTGTGAACATGTTTCATTTTGTGTGTTAAATCACTGAATATTTCATCCTAATGTATCTTCAATTGAAACTCCAATAGTATTTTGTTTATGGTGACTATTCGAATATCAAATGTACTTTCAAACAATATGAGTATCAAATAGGCCAAATCAGGTATCTGACATATCGATTTAGGTAATTCGTAGGTTATACTAAGTACTTACTTGTGCTCGATGGTTAGTGGGAAACATGTTTGTTTGGTATTAAATCATATGAATATTTTATCGTAATGCATCTTCAATGGAAACTCCGTAGAGATTTCATTTATGGTGATCACTCAAATATAAAATGCATTTTCAAACAAATATAGGTATCAAAAAGCCAAATCAGGTATCTGATATATTAATTTAAATATTTTACAAGTTAATTTAAGTACTTATTCGTGTTCGATAGTTAGTGGAGAACATGTTTTTTATTTATACTAAATCACATGAATTTATCCTAATGAATTTCAATGGAAACTCCAGGAGGACTTCGTTTATGGTGACTACTCTAAAATAAAATTAATAATTTTTAAGCTGAATTAACATGGAAAAAAAATCAAATACATGCTAACTAGGCAACATGTTTATTTAAATCTATAAATCTGACCCATCCGAATTGACACACTTAATTTTTTAGGTCTTATTAAGTATTTAACCATATTCCATGATAACTACACAACATGTTTCTAAAACATAAAAAATATTTATAATATACACATCTTATTTTCATTTTTCTCAACTCAATAAATTAGTATAATTTACTGAAATTAAAATCACATTCCAAAATAATTAAAACAAATTTATCTTGTTACACATAATTTTTTTAATAATATTATTGTGATATAAATACAACTAATAAAAATAATTATTTTATGATAAAATTATAAATTATTTTTGTGATAAAAATAGATATCGGATGATAAAAATAGATATCGGATTTTATAATAACTAAACAACATATTTTTTTATTATAAAAAAATAACATTAATAATTCATCATAATATACACATTTTATTTCCATTTTTCTCATCTTAATAAATTAGTCTAATTTACTGAAATTAGAATCACTGTCCCAAGTAATTAAAACAAATTTATCTTGTTGCACATCATTTTTTAAATAATAATAATTTTATTGTAAGGTCCAAAAAAATTAAGACGACGTAATCCAACTACATGCAAATCTAGGAAATATGAAAAAGGGTTAGATAATTATTTTAATTGCTTAATTAATTATGTGACATGCATGATTTTATGTTAAATATGATTTAATTGTCATTATGCATAAAATTATAATTTTTAAGGATTATTCAAGTTGCGATCGAAGAACGGAGACCGAGGGCTGAAAAATAGAAAATATTTTTATTAAATAATTGTTTTTAATTATTTAAAATACGAGTGTTGGTTTTTCTTATTTTTGAAAATAAGGGGTTTTTGAGGTGATTTTATACGCCGGGACGTAAATTTTAACGGTGTTGGTTTTTCAACAAAAATACGAACTTTTTGACAACCCGGCTATTTAATTCGCAAACTATTTTTACCAAAACTATTTTAATAATTTAATTAAATTCTAATCAAGCACTAATGGGCCTAAACTTATGCTTAATAAGCCTAAAGCCTTGATTAGTGAATTGATTATTATAAATTATGTTAAAACCCTCCCCAAAACCCTACAATGCACGCCCACATCCCTCAACCAATTAAAACTCTTTCTCCCAACACCATACACGGCACTCACAATATTATTCAAGAGGAAACTTTCAAATCCTTCAAGGAAAAATCAAGCCAAGGATCTTCGTGTCGTCTTTCTTCGCAATTGTCAACGAGAATTCGTGCGTTTAAAACGCAAAGGCACGCCATATTCTTTTCTTCAAACATCTATCACACCATAGTATTTTATTTAAGTGAATTTTGCATGAAAATAAGTGCATCATGAACAAATTCGTTTTTATAGTACATGTGAATTTTGAGGCATGAAATTGTTGCTAAATTATGTTTAACATGATCCTAAGGGGCTGCCATGATTAGGAAAGGGTTAAGGGTGGTTTCTACATGTTTTATAGAGTCATAAATCACACTAGATATGCTGCACACGTCCACAGAAAAGCTGGAACCAAAATTGGTGTTTGTTGATCAAGGGGCTCGATTTAAGGGCATGTTGCTTGGCTTGGGTCACGGCTGGGACCAGGACCGAGCTAAGACCATGGTTGAGGCAGGAGAAGGGTCCAAGACATGCTAGGACTCGAGCTTAGATGGCTGGGAGGAGTCCTAACCATCGAGGACTCCTACCCGAGAAAGGAATGAGATGTGCGCAGGGTTCAGCGCTTGAGTAGGGTTAAGGGGCTCGATCTGGGGGCAAGCTAGGTGGTCTAGATGGTGCCATAGGATGGTCCAGTGAGGGTTAGGAAGGACTGGGCTCGGTGGTAGCCTGGGTAAGAACCTCCACGAAAATAGAGCAGCAAGAACGTGAGGGAGGCTTGGGGGCGAGGCTGCTGTCCTTTGGTTCAGGGGCTTCGCTGCTTGGGTTTAGGGCGCTGGGTTGTTCTGGGCTGGGTCTAGGCGTGGTCCAGAAAGGTTAGGGTCAGGTTGGTTCAAGTGGTTAACAGCTAGTAGGGTCCTAGAAGGAGGAGGAGTCTTGGTGTGCCAAAACACTACACACGTACACATGCATGTAAACGGGGTTGAGGGGCAGCAAGTTTTTGAGCTGGTTAGGTTCATGTTCTTTGGGCTGGGCTTGGTCAGTAGGGTCCCTAGATGGGTTGGCTAGGTTTTGGCTCAAGGTGGCTTGGGCGTGGCTCGAGTAAATTAGGAGATGACTCGGTGTGTTCGATAAAGGGTCAAAAACAAAAATTAAAGAAGAAAAATTGAATCCATGGGTCCACGGGGGTGGCTCATGACTTGGAAGGGTATAATAAATTATAAAAATGTTATGTTTAAAATTTGGGATCAAAATAACGAGTTTTGGATTTATTCGGGATTTAATCGCCGCATAAAACGCTAATTAACGAGTTAATTGAAACGCCTAGTTTTATGCTTCATAAAATTATGGAAAATTATATTTAAGCTTAAATAAGTATTATAAGTATAATTTTTTAATTTGGGAATTTTATATTAAGTTTTGGTTTAATTCGGGATTAAAACGCAGTAATACGTCTTATTTAAAGATTAATTTAAAAGTACTCGATTTAAGCTAAATAAAAATATGAGAAAATTCATGTAAGCTTAAATAACTATTTAAAATAATCTCATGTCATTAAAAGTGAGAAAAAGATAAAGTATAGAATTTTTACGTCTAGGGGCAAAACGGTCTTTTTACACCTAAAAATTAGTAAACGTCATGGAAGTGCCCGTAATGCTGTTTTATGTGCTAATATGATTATTTTCAATGGTTATGGATGTTTATGGGGTTTTATATGTTAAAATGATTAATGTAAATGTTGATGGAATTTTATATGTTTAGGGATTTTTACGACGAAAGATTTATTTTAAATGTTTATGACTTAAAATGCTAAAATGTTATGTTTATAATGTTGAAATGTTTATTTAAAATGTTTGTGAATTTTTATATGTTAAAATATTATTTTTAAAACGTTTATGGATTTTATGGTTTAATTATGGACATTTAAAAGATATGTTGCATGCGTGGTTTAAAAGAAAAACGTTAGATGCATGTTTAAATTTTTAAAGTGATGAGAATATGAAACGTTGAAGACATTGAAGTAATTGTGACTAATACGATGATATGTTGGAAATTTCGTAAGGGTTATGGTTCCAGTGGGAGCCCGACGATCGTGTTTCCTTGGATACAGATATGTAGATGTATACGATGATGTGTTAATACGTAAGACCAGGGCCCAGTTGACCGGTGAGAGTGTTGCTGGTGTCTCCCGCCGTCCAGTACTGTGGTTACATGTAGATGGATCCATCGCCCAACTCGTAGACGTAGATGAACACGAAAGTCACAATTAACGATCTTAATTCAACGAAAGGAAAAAGGAATACGTAGATGTTGATGATGATATGAATATGAATATGTTGATGATGATATGAACATGAATATGTTAAGGATGATATGAATATGTTTATGAAAATGTTTATGAAAAAGGATCATGAAAATGTTTATGAAAATGTTTATGTTTTGAAGTTTATGCATTTCATGAAAATGGTATTTTTACGTATAAGTAATTTTCACAGTTGCTTGTGGTTTTATACGTATTATTTGGTATCAAGAATATGTTGTGTTGAGTCTTTAGACTCACTAGGTGTGATTGATGCAGGTGGGTATGATAATAATATTGAGGGAGGCTTTGATGCCTAATCTGACTGGACTGAAGGTGCACATAACCCGAGGACCAGCGCTTCTACTTTTCCGCACTCATGATTTTAAGTTTATGATTTAAGTTAAAGATTTTTAAGACTATTTATTTATGCTTTTGAGTGCTTTTGAGAGGATGATACTTTTCGAGTTTATTGCTTTTTAGGTTGGTAAAACATGCGACGATTTCATTTTTATAGGGTAAAATATTTTATAAAGGGTAAAATATTCTACTTTTCCGCACTCATTTTGATGTTTTATTTTAAAGGGTAAAATATTTTCATGTGATGGCCGAAATTTAGAGTTTAAAAAAAAATATTTTCTAGTACTTTTAAACAAATAAAAAGGGCAGACGTTTCATTTATATTAATACAACTAATAAAAATATTATAATTTTATTAATAATGAGAATTAGTTAAAATAATTATTTAATAATAAAAATAGATATCGAATCGATAATTATTAATTATAAGAAAAAATTATTAATAGTAAATAATAAACTTTATTTCGACTAATTTTGTTATTAAATATATAATCAAACAATTAATAAAAATAATAAATTCAAAAATGAATATATGGTACATAGTGAAATAATAAAAAAGAATATGTGTAAATATGTCAAAATATTTTGGGTATTAGAGAGTGCATAATAAACTTTATTGATATAGAGACTGAACTTTAAGTTTAATATATGATTAGAGATTTTTATGGATGAGATAAATTAAAAATCTTTCTGCCTTATGCCCAAATGACCCTTCTAATATCCTACAATTAAATCCACTTTGATTTATCCCACCTTATCCACTATACTTATACAACATGGAAGAAATCAAATCCACTTTGATTTATCTTATCTATTTTTATCTAAACGATTTATTTTAAATTCATCTCGTAAATTGATGGAAAAGCGATTAATTAATATATAAAATAATTTCCATTCGAATGCAAATCCTTCATCAAGATTTTAAAGAATCCTACGAAAAGGCAACATCCGATCGTCCTAATAGAAATGCACATCCGATCGTCCTAATAGAAATACACATCCTCAACTATAAATATAACTCTAACCCCATTAATTCATCACCAATAATAATTATTATCAAACGACTTTGCAAATATAACTCTTTTCTTTCCTTTCCGTGAATCGATGGCTCATCAACGGGCTCTCGCCGCCTTCTTGTTTCTTGTTTGTTATGCTTCACTACCCATTGTTAATGCTCATCCATTGAAAGTTTGCAAGTTTGATCGGATCTATCAGCTTGGAGATTCGATTTCTGACACTGGAAATTTGATACGTGAGTATCCTATCGGAGTCAACACTGCCTTTGCAAGACTTCCTTATGGAATCTAACCCAAATTTAATGTGTAAATTCACTAAAATATATAATGAGAGTGCTAAACTTTAAGCAATTAAAATACAAGATTTAAACAATAAAATACCATGCAAATTAGCAATAATAATTTTGAGTCCAACATTTAAAATAATTCAAAGGTTAGTAACACCCCATTTAAACCACTCCTAATTACACTTCATGGTGTATTCATTTACCCTCTTAATTCACCACGTAATGGTAATTCAAATATTATAGCACACCACATTCATCCTCATCTTACTACCTAGCATACCAACGTGTATATGCAACAAAAATAAGGGAAAAGAATAGGCTAACAAGGAATAAGAAAACATTTCAAACCATTTCACTTCTTGAGTTGTAACCTCCCACCTTAATGCATGTTATGACCCATTTAACACTACTTATAACATTCATCTTCATCACCTACATATCCTACACCTATATGCTCAAAAATATCAAGAGAAACCAGCTGCCATAATCGTGTAAGAATAGTAGCAATAATAAGGAAAATAATGAAGAATCCTTCGGCAGCAAGGGGTGAAGGGAAATCAATTCAATCTCATTCAACTTCTTGCACTTGTAACTCTCCACTAAATGCACTTCAAGACCCCTTTAACACCTCCTATATCATACACCTTCATCCCTAACATCAACTACACCCCTACATTCGAAATATCAGAAAGAACAAGCTGCTGAATTCGAGAGAACAACAGCAGAAACAAGAAGGAAAAGCCAACTCCGATTCCGTTGCATCGTATTGTCGTTTTGATTTGTTTTATTCAAAACAACTTCCAGGCATGTATATGTTGTTTCTTTGCTCCTCAATCAAGTCCTATAAATATTTTTAAACATTATATGTTAAAGATTCATGAAGCAAAACGAAATTATGGCAGCAACATTTTCGAAAAATCTGCACAGGTCCTCGGAATTTGCTTATGTTTTTGTTTGAGATGTTTCTTGTGATTTCAGGAGTTGTTTTGGTTCCAGGCTCCCAAGGCTGATTATAGGCATGATTTAGAGTATGTTAGGGGGTTTTTGGTTCATGTGTTTCAGACCATACACTCAAGAACGAAAGAATGACAGCAACTTTCCCTTAGGTGTAATAATGAGTCACGGTTTTGGTCATTTGGGTGGTTAAGGTGTGTGTTCTAATCTTTGCTGTCCTAGGGAGTGTAGCCATGGTTAGAACCCTCATTACCATGTCTAGGACGTGACCAAGATGTCCTTTCAAGGTTTGGTTCATGGTTAACTCAAAATTTTTAAACAACAACACAAGTGCATATTTCGGTCTTTCCATTTCCTGTGTGAGTGTGTTTCGGTTTTGGGGTGTGGTTTGGTTTGTGGTTGGCTTCTAGCCCTTAGCCATGGTCCAAGTCATGCCTTAGGATGTTGGTAAGAGTCCTTGGGAGGTGGTTCAAGCCCTTGGTCAATAAATTTCAGAGTTTACACCACAAACGCACAACTTGCCACTGCTGGTTTTTTTTTTACAGCAACTTTCATCTTCGGTTTTGAGGTTGGTTTGAGTTCTTGGTTGGCTTTTAGCCCATGGCCTTGGACTGGACAACACCTTATGAGTTAGGAAAGTCATGTTTTTGGCCGTTCGTGATTTGGTCGAGTTTAGAGGTCGTACGAGAATTTACGGTGAAAGGTGCCAAAATGACTCTCGAAAGAGTGTTTTATGTTTTTGGATTCCTTTCACCTATTTTCGTGTTTTACAGTTAGTATGTATATTTTTCAGTATGTTTGGGGTATTTTTAATCATGGTTAAACGTCGGTTTAATGTTGGTTCGGGTTGGTACGAAGCCATGGTTAAAAATCAAGTTGTTGGTCCGAATCGTCTCGTTTTTGGTTCTATTATTAAAATTTTGTCAAGTTAAGATTTATTGCATGTGTCACATACTAGAAGTAAGTCGCAGCAAACCTGGGAACGATCCAACTCATCCGGTAAAAAATAAGGTTATAATTATATTACGTGCATAAAAATATAAAATGTTTATTTTTGAGATATATGATATATGTCTTGTGGCCACCTTATGCTTATGGGTTTGGAAGTCGGTAGGCGCAACCGAGGACCTCTCCGCCCGGTGACTTACGACCGGTTTATGATTATGTATGGGTACGGACATTCAGTCCAAGGGCTGTGATTGATCTCTACCGCCCAGTATACTGTGGTTTAGTCTGATCAGGCGCTTACGTTATGTTATGGGCCACTTGCTTAGAAACATTATCTCTACCAGAAAAATTATGATATGTTATGACAGAGCTCTATTGAGTAAAGCTTTTACGTATGATTTTCAGATATGCACGTAGTTATAATTATTCATGATACGATTTTCACCGTACGCTTTACGATACGTTATTTTTACGTTGCATGCGATTTTATGATATATTTACTTGTTATTCACGATATATACATGTTGAGTCATTAGACTCACTAGACTTGATTGTTGTAGGTATTAATGGGGCCGAGACCGCGGGCGGAGACCAGTGAGCGATCTTGGGACAGCAGTAGTAGACCCGAGGACCTCATGATTTAGTTTATGCACCTTTTATCATTTATCATTCAAACTCGATTTTAACATGTTGGATTATTTTTAAATTGTTGTTTGAAATACAATGTTGACTTCCGCTGTTATTTTAAAGTTAAAATTATTTACATGTTTATTTTATAAATTGGGCAAGTTAATTATTTATTTAGAAAAATTTTAATAATTCCGCAAAATTATGAATACGAAATACGGGCTTTTACACTTCAGATGTAAATAAGAATTAAATTGTCCAACCAAAAACAAAGAAAGAAGAAAATTCAAAATTAAATATTCGACAAATGACAACATTACAAAAGTACTATATAACAGTAAAATAAATATATGTAAGTGGATCAACTCATCAAGTTTCCTTTGAAATGAGATCCATTCAAGAAAAAACACTTGTCATTCGTTGGTTATTAGCGACATCTCGAAAATGTCTAAGTCGAAATATGGCTTTCAAATTAAGTCAATTTAGTAAACAATCAATGAGAACTACAAATGTTAAATCAATTATTGTTAATATGAAAATCTATATACCCAAAAATTTAAAAGTAGATGAATAAAAACTGAAGAACACACGTTAATTATACATAGATCAATCAAAGCAAAATACATTAGATTAATACTAATATGATTTCGTCCATTTTGATTATTTTATGAAATCGAAATACATTAACCCGACTCAAAAAACTCAACTAGATAGCATGTATTGCATATAGATATAGATATAGATTTAACGTTTTGAAACAAAAATTTTAATTATGTACTCGGAACGAGCTTAATTCGCCACCAGTCAACAATGCAGACAAAAGAAAATATTGATTTAGTTAATACACACAATCCTCGCACAAAAATTGATCAATACTTGTAACCCTTTTCGTACAAGCTCTCGGAAGCCAAACTGTCGCCGCTTCCCCCGCCGTATTTCCCCAGCGTGGCCTCGGAATTGGCTTTGCACCTCTCCAAGAATGCTGCCTGTGCTTTCTCCACATTCTCCTTCTTCCCGGACCATATCTTCAGCGTGCTCTGCTGCAGAGCTCGCCCGAATGAGAATGACAGTGTCCATGGCTTGAGTACATGATCCAATTTGTTCATGGCGTTCAAGTTCAACGTCGCCTCTTCCTCACTCTGCCCACCTGATAAGAACACGATCCCTGGCACCGCTGGGGGCACGGTTCGACGGAGAGCTGTCACTGTGTAATCCGCAATCACCTCCGGAGTCACCTAAGTACGCAAAAGTTAACAAATCATACACCTACAAACTTTCTTTGTTTATTTTTATTTAAATAAATTTTTTTCATCTCTCAGTATAATTACTACTGTGTATCAAAAGGTTATGTTATTCTGTTGTCTTTAATTTTCAAATTTTTTTAACTGTAGAAGTTGTGTGTGTGTGTGTGTGTACATATATATATTATGTAGAATGTAAAAAATATCGAGCTTAAACTAAAAGAAATTATAAAAGTTAATGAATCCTTGGAGAACCTTGAAAATTAACATTAACTTAATCATTTGTTCGCTGAATAATAATTCCATTAATATTACCTTGGGGCTGTTGGAGCCAGGAGTAACCATGTTAGGCTTCAGAAGGGTCCCTTCCAACAGCACATGCTGCTCATTCAGCGCCTTGTAAACCGCCGCAAGAACAGTTTCAGTCACGGCAGCGCATTTCTGAATATCATGGCTCCCATCCGTCAGTACCTCCGGCTCCACAATCGGCACCAGCCCGTTTTCCTGACAGATTATCGCATAACGAGCCAACCCCTGCGCATTCTGCTGAATACTCAACTCAGAAGGCTCAGTGACACCAATCTTGAGAACCGCCCGCCACTTGGCGAACCGGGCTCCGGCCTTGTAGAACTGTTGGCATCGAATGCCGAGCGAGTCGAACCCCTGAGTGGTGGTCTCTCCATTGGTCCCAGCGAGATCTACGGTACCCTTATCGACCTTGATTCCTGGAAGTACACCGTTTTCTTGGAGGACATCGACGAAGGGCTTGCCGTCGGATGTTTTCTGGTAGAGGGTTTCCTCGAAGAGGATGACACCGGAGAGGTATTGAAGGGCGGAAGGGGCGGTGAAGAGAAGCTCACGGAGGGCTTGGCGGTTGGATTCAATGTTCTCCACGTTTATGCTGGAAAGGCGTTTTCCGATGGTTCCGGTGCTCTCGTCGGCGGCTAATATGCCCTTGCCCGGTGTGGCTATGTACTTGGCATTCTTGATCAGTTCATCTACACATATACTTACATACATAAATTCATTGTATTAACTAGACTAGTATAATGATATACTTCTCTGTACATGATTTTACAATATTTGGAATACTCATTTAATGATCCACCAAGTATTTCAATCCAAGGTTTATGGAATTTCTAATTGTATTGATTTATCCATAATAATTAAAAATTTTAATTTCCTTGAAAACTCCAACTAACCGATATCCAATTTTCGAACTTTTTTCACCAATTGAATATGCTTTTTCCTCCAGGGAAGAGATCGCGCTTTATCAATACAGAGAAAGCCATGCAGCGAGGCACATTAATTTCAAACATCTTGTCTCACTTTTGTCCCATAAAAGTGGTACAATAATAAGATGCTACTTAGGACATTACCTCAACAATGTATCCAAAAGCGAATATTTATCAATACAAGCAGAGTCTAAGCTTTTTTTCAGTAGACTCTATATGCGAGGATAAATGTTCATTTAGATACACCGTTAGGTAAGATGTACGTAACATGAAATTTTCCGAAAAATTTGAGCTTTGCAGCCATCTCTATCTACTGTTCAAATTACAAAAGGTAACCTTCCATATTCAATAATAATCCATCTGGCATCAAGATCTCAAACTTGTTTGAGACTCAACAAACTGTAACAAACTTTCTTTAATAGTCAAAAAAAAATAAAAAAAATTGAATGCATTCAAGTGCTATTACTCCCCTCGCCATCCGACAAAGGTCCATATATGTTCAACATGCAAAATACACATAATGGATATGATAGCACGAAAGAGAGGTGAAATTAATAAAAGCATGCATACTTACCAGCGTACTTTCCTACAAAGGCAGACATTGTCACACTTGAGAATATATTATATTATATAATTTTGAAGGATAAGAAGCCTAAAGCAAGCCGACCGATGTTCACAACATACAACCATTCCATATATATTGGCTTCGAATGGAATCAAATTATTGGTTGACACGTGTCAGAAGGTCATCCCGACGAAGTTTATCATGGTGGGATAAAGGAATGAGTGATCACTCTCACCGCCAAATGGCGATGCCGTAGCCAATATCTCTATATTCTTTTTATCCTTCGATGTGTTTCTTGCCTCCAAGATTTTTGAAGAGTTCCCACTCATACATAAATTCGAAGAAAGGGTCCCGAGAGATTCCCTAAGAGAAATTCCAAAACCAATAAACAAAAATCACTCTATTTCTTATTTAGTTTAAAGAAAATATTTTAAAAATCAAAAGTGTGTAATAATAATAGAATAAAACTACTTTCATATTGACTATCTTGCCCTTTTGAAATTTGATTTTTTATATGATACTCACTGAAAATTTAGGCACTACAACAAATTTGTCATTCAACAACACACGTACGACAATAGTTTTTTGCTAAAACCGTTGTCTTTTATTTTTCACAACGATTTTTTTGAAAACCGTTGTCGTATGGCATTTTTAAAGCAAAAGACAACGGTTTTTGAAAACCCTTGTCTTTTGGGGATCAAAGACAACGGTTTTCTAAAAAGCGTTGTCTTTGAGTGTTTTTTTATGGTCAACGACAACGGTTCTATAAACTGTTGTCTATTAACGTGTTTATTTGGACAATCGACAACGGTTTTCTAATAATCGTTGTCTATTAGCGTGTTTTTTTGGACAATCGACAATGGTTTTCTAAAAACCGTTGTCTTTGAGCGTTTTTTTAGGGTCAACGAAATGGTTTTATAAACTGTTGTCTATTAGCGTGTTTTTTTGACAATCGACAACGGTTTTAGAAAATTGTTGTCAATTAACGTGTTTTTTGGACAAACAACAACGATTTTACTAAATTGTTGCTATATTTCGCGACGGTTTTGCTAAAATCGTCACGAAATTTAGCGACGGTTTATTCAAAAATGTCGCTAAAATTTAAATTAGCGACAGTTTAATAGTAACTGTCGCAATTAGCGACGGTTAATACTAAATCGTCGCTAATAGCGACTGTGAATGATTAACCGTCGCTCATAGCGACAGTTATTAAAATTATTAGCTACTGTTAATCAAAAACCGTCGTAACTTGTCTATAAATACCAGCGTTCCCACTCTATTTTTCTACACACCATTTCACAACACTTAAATTTTTCTTTTACACGATTTTAGTTTCGGTTAGTGTAAATTTTTTCGCTTCAATTTATTGTAAATTTTTAAGTGTTAGTTAAGATCATTAATGTTGTTAGATTTATTAAATTATTAAAAGTAATTTTTTTTATTTTACTGAAAAAATTAGCGACGGACTTCATGACAAACCGTCGCTAAAAGTAGCTTTATGGAAAATATGTCGCTAATTTTAGCGACGATTTACTTAACAGTCGCTAATTAGCGACGGTTGGCATGATTTTCGTCGCTAATTTTAGCGACAGTTTATGATAAACCATCGCTAATTAGCGACGGTTAAATTCGCCGCTAATGTAAAAAATCTGTCACAAATGTTAGCAACACTATCAGTTACAACAGTTTTTAAATGGCCAAAATCCGTTGTCGTTTGGCGTTTTTGTAGTAGTGAGGGTTCGGTTTTTGCAGGTGACGCTAGCTCGGATGCAGACCTCGAATTCACTCTAGACCTGAAATCACGAAGGAGTCCGTTAGAAGAGAGCCGGGAGGGTGTCCCGGCGTATTCCCTCCGACGCTCAAGTCAGATAATGCGAATAGAGTGAGAGAGCAGCTAAGGGTGTTGCTAAAAACTAATATAGTGAATCTGTATATTGTATGAATGAATTTGACGCTCAAATATGGTATTTATAAGAGGATACATGGGTCTGTCATGAGCCTTCTACCTTGGCTAGGGATGGGCCAATGGTCCGAAATCTGGTTTGAGTCTAATCTTAATGGGCACATTCATGGGGTATTACTAGTCTCCCCCTCTCAAATCGAACGGAATCGTAGATTCGAAGTTCGATTAATTGTGTTGTCCTTGATTTACAACATGTGAGTTATGCATTCTTTCCCTGCTGCTCACTAGTCTCCAAAAATTTGGAAACAAATTGAATCACCTTTCCATTTTGGAAGGGTCGGATCTGCGTTGGGCTCGCCCACACCCACGCCTAGCGCCCTCGCCTTACTCACACTCTTGTCTCACCTTCGCCCCTCCCGCGTACCTCGCTAGCCAGCCCTCGCCCCTCCATCGCCTCGCCTGCCCACGCTTCCTTTTCTCCTCGCCTCCCCCTTTCCCCTCGCCTCTAACTCCTCGTCCACATCCACGCCCACGCTAGTTCGTCTAATCTCCTCCGTCTTCGCCCACACTAGTGCCCACGCTCACGCCCGTAGCCTTGCCCACGCGCCTAGCATCCTTGGCTTGACTCATCCACGCCCACACCCTCAACCCACCTCATTCCTCAACTACAACCCCTTCTCCGCTCTCACCCATAGCACCACACCCTCGTCCAGTCTCCTCCAACGACTCGCCCATAGCGCCGCACCTTCGCCCAGACACGCCCCACACCTCGCCTCCTTCTTCCTCACAGCCTCGCCTGCAGCCCATCTCCGCTCTCGCCCATAGCCCTGCACCCTCCCCCAGACATGCCCCACGCCCGTGCCTCGCCTCCTCCTTCATAGCCTTGTCCACCCTTGCTCACGTTCGTGCCCTGCCTACACCCACGTCATCGCTTTGCCTGACCCTCTATCCTGTTTTTCTACTCGCCCTCACCTGTTTTCCTACTCGTCCTCGCCATTCCTCAGCCTCGTCTCGTCTCGCCTTGCCTCACCTCGCCTCGCCGTCGCCCTTCGCCACAGCCCCTCGTCCGCGATCCTTCGCCCGTAACCTCCTCTCATCACCATCTCGCCCTCGCTAGCCCTTCACTCACACACCTCGCCTTCTCGCCTCTGTTTCACTTCACGTACGCCCTCGTCCACCCTCGCCTCGCCTCGCCACAACCTCATAGCCTCGCATCATCACTCCGCAACGAGAATTTAAATTCATTACCCTTATCTTATAACTCCACTCACTAGGCCTTTGCCATAGGAAAAATGTGAACCCCTTCTCTCCATACTTTGAGCTCTTCGATCACTCTTATCACCTCAAGATCATGTACTAGGCTCCAACCTTCACCATCACCACCTCAAGTTCCTATACTTGGCATTAGAAGAAAAATAAAATTTCCACTTCCCTGCACCCTTGACTCCTCTTCTAAGATAGTCCATAGCAAGAAAAATAAAATCTCCTCCTCTTCACCCCTTTACTCCTCTGCTAGGATATGCCTTAGAAGAAAACTAAAACTCTCACCTCATCATCACTTCACTGCACCCTTGATTCCTCTGCCAAGATAGTCCATAGTAGGAAAAATAAAATCTCCTCTTCTTCACCCCTTTACTCCTCTGATAGGCTATGCCTTAGTAGGAAAATAAAACTATCAGCTCATCATCTCGTAACTCCTCTGCTTATCCGGGCCTTAGCAGGAAAATGAAATTTTCACCTACTCACCCCTTTATTCATCTTCTAGGCTATGCCTTAGCAGAAAAATAAAATTCTCATCTCATGATCTCGTAACTCCTCTGCTAAGCCGGGCCTTAGTAGTAAAAATAAAAATTTTCAATCTCCCCAACTCTTCTTCTCTACTAAGCGTAGTCCAAGTAGGTAAAATTTGATTTTCGATCTCCCCACCTCTTCTCCTCTACTAGGTTCAGCCTTAGTAGGTAAAAATTTAATTTTCATTCTCTCCAACTCTTCTCCTCTACTAGGAATAGCCTAAGTAGGTAAAATTTCATTTTCAGTCTCCTCACCTCTTCTCTTCTACTAGGCTCAGCCGAGATAATAAACGTTCCACATCCTCACTGTGATGATCATGGGCCATTAGGATGAACCAACATGGGTATCGGCCCATACCCATGCACCACTACTGATCATGGGTCGTTAGGATGGTCCAGCATGGTCCTCGACCCATGCCTATGCACCATCACTCATAGAACATCCCACCCCTGGAAAGTGGTTACTTTCGCTTTTCCTAACACTTGAACCTAGGACCTCTAGGCTTAAGTACCTAGATTCTTAAAGTATTGGTACCAGTTGGGATAAAAACAAATAATATTTTCGTATTTTAAATTAGTAGACGTTTCACTCACCCCATGACTCCTCTGCTAGGCGATGTCGTAGCAGGAAAAATAAAACTTCCACCTCCGTATCTCGTAACTCCTTTACTAAGCTGGACGTTAGCAGGAAAAATGAAAGGTACTTACCAAATTGCCTCAGCGGGAAATATGAAAAACACATTACAACCTCGCTTGCAAGCTAACTCCTCTTCTAGGCATAGCCCGGATAGTAAATGTTCGACATCCTGACCTCCATTACTCCTCTGCTAGACGATGCCTTAGCAGGAAAAATAAAACTTCCATGTCTGGATCTCGTAACTCCTCTGCTAAGAGGGCCTCAGCAGGAAAAATGAAAGATACTTACCACATTGCCTCCCCACATAACTCCTCTGTTTGATATAACATTAGCAGGAAATATGAAAGACCCCTTACGACCTAGCCCTCGACCTAACTCCTCTTCTAGGCATAGCTCGGATAATAAACGTTCCATATCATCACCCCATGACTCTTCTGTTAGGCGATGTCTTAGCATGAAAATAAAAATTTCATCTCTGCACCATCTGACTCTTCTGATAGGCGATGTCTTAGCAGGAAAAAATTAATTTTTCTCCTCCCTAACTCTCCTCTTCTACTAGGCGCAGCCCCAAGTAGGTAAAATTTAATTTTTCTCCTCATCAGCTCTCCTCCTCTGCTAGGCGCAGCCCGAGTAGGTAAAATTCATCTCATGTCATCCTTATAATACAACAAAATTCATGGACTTAGTGAAAGAACTTGATTTTATTAAATTTCAACCGATTACGTATACAAATTCAAAAACGAAATATATCAACAATAAAGTCAATAATAATATTTCCCAAGGTGGCAAGCATTCCAAGGTCTCTTTAAAGTCTTGCCCTGCGCATTCTCCAAATTTCCTCTTTGATCCTCTTGTACCTCCCCAGGACAAAGTCACCCACTTAGAAGCTTCTTTGAATACGATTTTTATAAGCTTCCAATGCGAATGCTCGTGGCCTTTCCTTTCTCTTCCAACATCTCAAGGCCAGGGGCTATCTGGAGCCTCTTTTTCTCGGACCCCAACTCTAGAATTTCAGATTCTTCGTCTGCTACCTCCTGAACCTCTTTCTCCAATACAGGCAACCCACTTCTTCCCTTCCTAATCATGTTGACTTCTACACGTGCTCTTTTTCCCTCTTTCTTCACTACCCTTTCATAACACCGACGCGCGACGTTTTGGTCCCCGCACAAGACTCCAACTCATTTTCCCACGGAAAACTTAAGCTTCTGATGATAGGTGGAAGCTACGGCTCTAAATTCTTTTAGGTCTGGCCGTTCCAAGATTCCATTATACGATGCTGAATAATCTACCACCGTGAATTTTATCACCTTTGTTACCCTGCCGATGATCATTCCCCAAGGATAACGGAAGAAAGATTTGTACCCAATGGCTGAATGACATGTCCTGTGAACCCATACAGAGTGGTTGAAACTGGCTCACTTAAATCCTTCAACTCTCATCTGATCCAACGTTCTCTTGTATAAAATATTTACGGAATTTCCATTATCAATAAAGATCATCGTCACATCTTAATTATCAATGGTGGCCATCACCACAAAAGAATCATTATGTGGAGCCACAACACCTCGGAGGTCTTCTGGCCCAAAGATGATTATGAGATCTTTTGGTAAGTCTGCACCACTAGATATCTCAAAGTTCTCCAACCTTCTTCCGTGTGCTTTTCGAGCTCGCTTGGAGTCTCCATATGTAGCACCTCACGAGATCAAATGAATCATTCATCTCGTAGGAGGGTTGTCCTCGTTCATTCTCCTCCTCGAATCGACAGGCTCTCGAGGGACATCTTGACCCCGCCACTCCCTTCTTGGCTCTTCTACCCTATGGTTTATCGAGGGAGGGCCCTGACCTCGCTTAGGGTATGGACGAGACCTCGGGCGGCTCCCGAATGAGGATCCTTCTTGTATGTCCCGTGGAGGCAATCTAGCATTGTTCTCAACCCTTTCCGACTTCTCCCACCTCCCCTCGGGCTCCCTCACCTCCATCACCTTATCATGATTCATACTCAGAGGAACATGGGATGAGAATGTTCCTCTGTCCCTAGTCTTATCCTCCTCCCTCTCGCTTGCACCTCTCTTCCTACCTCTCTTCTCCGCTCCCTCAACTCTACTTCCCCAAGGCCGCTGCTCCATCTTCTTATGTCCCTGGACATCTTCTAGATTTACATATTTTTCTACCCGAGAAAACCTATCATCGTAACTTGATGAAGGTTTCTTGACCAACGATTTAAAGAATTCATGTCACGCCTCAGGACGGGGGTTGGTTGACACCGGCGTTGCTCTCAAATTTACATTCGAAAACAACAAGCCTCAGAAGTACAAAATTCAGAAACCAGTCTTTTATTCATACTATTCATTTTCTGATACAACTCAAAGAAGAAATGTTTTACAGCGGAAATATAAAATCAAATATAACATCATTTTAACAGATATAGTGGAAACATAATTTAGAATAGTCTTCTTCACCAGCCCCATAATTGAGTCTGCTCTTTCTCTTCTAACAATTCTTCCTCGTTCTTATCTGAGATGGGTTTGGTGGGTGAGTGATATGGCTGTCACTCAGTAAGCGGGGGCGGGAATAACTCCCAGTTTTCAAAATCTTTTTTAATCAGAAACAGTAATACGAATTATATACTGAAATTCTTAGTTTCAGAACAGAAATCAGTATTCAGAAATCAGTAATCAGAAATTTATCAAATAAGCACTGAGCACGTTTGTGAATTTCATGGCTAAACTGATATCAGTCCCCTATATGTTCTCTCCTCTAAGGGGTGAGGCCAGTAATCAGTAATGTTCAGAATATATATTCCTACCATTAGTTCACTAAGTTTCACTGCTTCAAAAATCAGAGATCAGGAATACTTAAAATAGGAATTATCAAACTGATTTCAAGATATTTATACATAGCCCACTTACAGTAATTTGATAGAGTTTCGGTTGTTGAAGTCTGGAATCTGATTGCTCTTGTTATTGGATTTTTCAGCTCGAAAATACACTCTCTTAGTTCGAATGATAACTCAAGATTTGGGTAACACCAATTAAGATGTTTGAAGGTGTTATTTATAGGCAAACTTTTGACTGTTAGCCTCCCAATTAATGGCTATAATCTGCCATTAACAGCCTTTATTCCGTGTTAAATTCTTCAGTTACAAGTCATAAGCTGAATTAGTAACTATCTGCTGGAATTTGTCTGCTACTGGATTCTATCTACTGGAATTCTCTTTGTTGGAAAAATACCAGCTTCTGAAATATTAGCTGATGCTGGAATTGTTAGCTTCTGCTGGAATTTTCCTTTGCTACTGAATATTGCTAACTGCTGAAAAATGCTAGCTGCTGCTGGAAATTCAGGTTCTCACATCCCTCCTTCCTTATGAGAAGTTTTGTCCTCGAAACTTGGCTATACCTGATCCTCAAAGAGGTACGGGTATTGATCTCGCATCTTTTCTTCCAACTCCCAAGTAGCTTCTCTTTCGGTGTGATTGGACCATTGTACTTTGACATATGGAATAGTTCGTCGCCTTAGTACTTGGTCTTTGTTATCCACAATTCGAATCGAAATTTCTTCATATTTTAGTTCTTCATTTAAATTACTCTCAATCAACAGTGGTCCAGCTTCAGGAACATGGCTTGGATCGGAAATATATCTTCTTAACTGTGAAACATGGAACACATTATGGATCCTTGACATCTCAGGGGGAATTGTTAATCTGTAAGCAAGTGTTCTCACTTTCTCTAGAATGTCAAAAGGTCCAACATATCTGGGATTCAGTTTTCCAACCTTATTGAATCAGATTACACCCTTCATGGATGACACTTTCACATATGCCTTTTCGCCCACTACCAATTCCACGGGTCTTATTTTCAGGTCAGCCCAGCTTTTCTGCCGATCTTGTGCAGCTTTTAGTCGCTCTTTGATCATAGCAACTTTATTCAATGTTTCTTGGATTAGTTCGGGTCCAACAATGGCTTTTTCCCCTACTTCATCCCAATACAGTGGTGATCGATATTTTCGTCCATACAGAGCTTCGTATGGTGCCATTCCAATATTGATGTGATAACTATTATTGTACGCGAATTCGATTAAGGGAAGGTGCTCACTCCAATTGCCACTGAAAGTTAGAGCACATGCTCTCAGCATATCTTCTAGAGTTTGAATTGTCCTCTCTGTTTGGCCATCGATCTGAGGATGATAGGTCGTGCTAAGAGTAATTTTGGTCTCCATAGCTTGTTGAAAACTCCTCCAAAATCGAGATGTAAACCTAGGATCTCTATCTGACAGTATGCTAGCTGGAACTCCATGTAGTCGTACGATTTCATTCATGTACAATGTGGCTAGCTTGTCCCGATTATAGTTCATGCGGACAGGTAAGAAATGCGCAGATTTCGTGAGTCTATCTACGATTACCCAAATGCCATCATGACCTTGTCTCGACTTGGGTAAACCAACTACAAAATCCATAGAAATATGTTCCCATTTCCATTCCGGGATTTATAAAGGTTGAAGAAGTCCACCAGGTCTCTGGTGTTCTGCTTTGACTTGTTGGCACATGTGACACTTAGAAACAAACATTGCCACGTCCTTCTTCATTCCACTCCACCAGAAATTTTTCTTCAAATCTCTGTACATCTTGGTACTGCCAGGATGGACTGAAAATTTCGACTTATGTGCCTCAGACATTACTTCTTGTCGAAGGTTATCGATGTCTGGTACGCACAATCGTCCTTTCATCCACAAGATTCCTTTGTTATCCGTCACAAAATCTGGTGATTTCTCTTCTTTAGCTTGCTCTTTTAGTTTCACCAAAGCGGAATCTCTATCCTGACTTATCTTGATTGTCTCTCGAAGACATGACTCTGCTGAAAGTGATATCAGGATCACCTTACTCATATTCTTTCGACTTAAAGCATCTGCTACCTTGTTAGCTTTGCTTGGGTGGTAGCTTATCGTTAAATCGTAATCCTTCATGAGTTCGATCAATCGTCTTTGTCTCATATTTAGTTCCTTTTGAGTGAACAAATATTTGAGACTTTGGTGATCAGTGAAAATCTCACACTTGGATCAGTGAAAATCTCACACTTGGCTCCATAAAGATAATGTCTCCAAATTTTTAGTGCAAACACCACTGCAGCTAGTTCCAGATCATGCGTTGGGTAATTCTGTTCATACGGCTTCAACTGTTCGAAGCGTATGCAATCACCCTTCCCTCTTGCATGAGTGCACATCCTAAACCTCCTTGAGATGCATCACTGTAGATTGTGAAGTTTTTGTCTTCCATCGGTAATACCAACACTGGCGTAGAAGTAAGCTTCTTCTTCAAAGTCTCGAAGCTTTGCTCACATTTTTCACTCCATTGAAACTTGGAGTTCTTCTGTGTGAGCTTGGTGAGAGGTATGGCTATTGAAGAGAATCCTTAAACAAATTTCGATAATATCCTGCTAATCCCAAGAAGCCTCGAATTTCTGTTACAGTCTTTGGTCTAGGCCAATCGGATATTGCTTCTACTTTCTTAGGATCCACAGATACTTCTGCTGCTGATATTATGTGTCCCAAGAATGTGACGCTCTCTAGCCAAAATTCGCATTTCTTGAAGTTGGCGTAAAGTTCTTTTTCTCTCAGCGTCTGGAGGGTGAGACGAAGATGTTCTTTGTGGTCTTCCTCACTTGACGAATGTACTAGAATATCGTCGATGAATACCACAACAAAATTGTCAAGAAACGGCTTGAACACCCTGTTCATGAGATCCATGAATACTGTCGGAGCGTTTGTTAACCCGAACGGCATCATCGTGAACTCATAGTGTCCATACCTTGTTCTGAAGGTTGTCTTCGGAATATCGTCTGTCTTGACCTTGAGTTGGTGGTAGCCTGACCTTAAGTCGAGCTTGGAAAAGACTGTAGCTCCTTTGAGTTGGTCAAACAAGTCATCTATCCTTGGAAGTGGGTATTTATTCTTGATTGTAATCTTATTCAGTTCTCTGTAATTGATACACAATCTCATGCTTCCGTCCTTCTTCTTCACAAATAGGACAGGAGCTCCCCACGGAGATGCGCTTGGTCGAATTTGTTTCTTTTCCAACAATTCTTGAAGTTGTTCTTTGAGTTCTTTCAACTCTGCTGGAGTCATTCGGTACGGTGCTTTTGAGATTGGTGTAGCATTGGGCACTAAATTAATCTCAAATTCCACTTCGCGGTCGGGAATTTCGCCAGGGAGTTCTTCAGGAAATACATCCGGAATCTCTTCTAGCGTAAGTGTGGTTTCTTTCTTTACCTCGCTTAACATAGCTAGGTAAACTTCTTCTCCACTTTTCATGGCTTTCCAAGTTTGAGAAGCAGAAAGAAGAGTCTTTCGTTCTATTGTCTTACCATGAAATAAAAGTTTCTCTTGGTGTGGAGCTTGGATGGTTACCGTCTTTCCATGACAGTCTTCTAAAGCATGATTCTTGGCTAACCAATCCATTCCAAGAATTACATCGAATTCCACCATGTTCAGTTGGATTAGGTTTGCCTTGAAATTCTAGTGCGAGTTTCTAAAATTCGATTTGCAGGAGTTGCTACTCTATATGGTTCTTCTAAGTTATCGGACTTAGTTCTTAACTTCTTGGCAAATCTCTTAGACATGAATGAATGTGTAGCACCACAGTCAAATAACGCATAAGCAGGTATATTATTGATTAGAATTGTACCCGCTACGACATCATTCGAGTTGTCAGCTTCTTCTTGAGTGATAGCATAGACTCGAGCATTTGGCTTGTTCTCCTTAGGCTTGTTTGGAGTTGTTTCGCCTGCTGGATCATCCCTTGGATCTGGAAAAGGACATTGAGCAATGCGGTGGCCCATCTTTCCACAACGAAATCAAGCTCCAGAATTCTTTACGGCATTCACCATGTGAGTGAATCCACAATTTTGGCACTTGACTCCTTCTTTGCTTGATGGAGAAGAAGTGGTTCCTTTAGCTGGAGCACTGTTGACTTAATTGCTTGAAAACCTAGGCGTCTTGAATTGTTGGCACGATTGGTATTGGCTTGACTGAGGATGTTTGAGTTTGTTCTCACCTTCACGCCTCTTGATGTCATTCTCAGCCCTGATGGCAGCTCCCATCAATTCATCAAAACTATTGGGCTCGATAATGGCAAGGGTGGATTGAATGCGGCTGTTCAACCCTTTCTTGAAGTGATGTATCTTCAAAGCCTCGTCTCCCATGATAGTTGGGGAGTAAGTTCCCAATGAGTGAAACTTGGAGGAATATTCCACCACTGACATGTTTGGTTCTTGGACCAAACTTTCAAATTCTGACAGCTTCTGCACTCGAACTGCTGTCGGGAAGTACTGCTTCAGAAATGCCTCTCGGAACCTTTGCCAAGTGATAGGTCCCGTCCTTACCATTTCTGGTGAGACTTCTTCCAACCATTTGGCTGCTTTATCCACAAGAAAAGGTGTAATCAAATCTACCTTGATCCCTTGTGGAACCTCAAGTAGTCGCAGATGATTCTCCACCTCTTTCATCCAATTTTGTCCGACCTCAGGATCGGAGCTTCCATCGAAGTTTCGGACTCTTGCTCTTCGTAAAGACTCAAAGTGTTGCTTAGTCCCATTCTGAGCTGGAGGTGGTGGCGGTGGCTGATTAGCATTAGGGTTCACTAACCCTTGTAGGGTGGTTGCCACAATCGTGGCTATAGCCATCAAGTCCACCTGACTGAGGTCCAACTGCTGTCATTGCTGTTATTGTTGCGGTTATTGAAACGAGGGTTACGGTTGTTTCTCACAGGTCGTCCGTCCATTTCCTACAATTATGAAAGTTCTAAGGTTGATTGCAGAATAGAGATTAAACAAAGGAATCACAATGATCGAGTAATTGCACCAAAAATTAAATATGAAACCAATGGATAGAAATAAATTTTTATTGATTTCCCAAGAAAGTGCAATTACAAATAACCTTTGAAAATGCTAACAAAATGCAAATAGAACAAGTGCTATTACAAAAAGCTACTACTGAATGTCTAATCTATCTTCTCCTAATCCCAAATCCATAGGATCTTCCTCGAATTCTTCATCTTCTTCGGGATCCTCCTCAGGTTCGTCTTGATGGTTGGCTATCACTGTTTCCAGATGTTCAATATGACCATGCAGAACTGCATTCTGGTCGCTAAGAACTTCAACAGTTTCATGCCGCTCTTGAATCTGAGCATCAGTATGTTCACTATACTGGTTATGCTAGTGTACGAGTTGGTGATTTTGATCTTAAGTATTTGGATCTTCTCAACTAATGTATCACGTTCGATGAACTCTGCAACAGTCTCTTGGGAGGTTTCAAACTCTTCTTGAGACTTCCTATTTCTCTCTTCTTCTTCATGCAGATAGTGAGCATAACGTTGAACATCACTTCTTAAGTGTTCTGCTCGACGCTCTAATTCATCTTTGTCAGCTCTAGGCAGTAGTTATGTTCCTTTAGTTTCTCTAGCTTCTTCTCTAAGCTCTTAATGTAGCTACTCTGATCAACCATATCCTACATCCAAAACATGAGAGTGAAGGTTCAGAAATAATCTCAAGATTACAAGTCGAACTATAGACAATTACTGGAATGAACAGATCAGTACAACCTATAATATTCAATGGAAGAAAATAGCTCAAAATTTTTAGTCTTAGAATTGCGTGAAAAATTTACTAAAAATTCTTCGCATTGAGAACATGAAGTGTACCAAGTTTGGTGCAAAAATACTAAGCCGTTTAGGAAATGAAAATTCCTAAAAGTTTCAAAAAATTGGAAAATTTCACGGAAATGATGATATCACTATCTAAACGAAAGATTTTGGGGTTCGTCGGCGGTGCTAGAACGAAAGTTTGGTTTTAGGTTAGGTTCTTCTCGTCGAGAGCTTTCCAACCGTATCTTTTAATAGTAAAAATTCTTTCTGGATCAAAAGTTATGGCCGTTTGAAGTTTGCGCGAAAAACACATCAACTTCCATGCCATTTTGCAAGGCCTACTGCATGCGCTTGCTGGAATTCACTTCCTACTGAAATTCTGATGCTACTGCAGTCAAGTCTGCTGCTTTCCAGCATTGTTAAAACCAGTCTGATGCATTCCGATCTACTGATTTTCATTTGCTGGTTCTGGTTCCAGACTACTGGTTTTAATGCTACTGTTTTTCGGTTATCTGCTGGTTCCGGTCTACTGATTTTGGCCTACTGATTTTTTTTCTACTTATTTCAGTAGTCTATTACAGTAACTTAATTTCAGTAGTCTATTACAGTAGTTTATTTTCAGTAGTCTATCTCAGTAACTTTCAGGACTTATTTTCATAAATCTATCAGAACTTATTATTTCTAGTTCCTCCTCCCAAGATTATGAAACCTGGTTTGCTCTGATACCACTTCAATATCACGCTACCGGCGTTGCTCTCAAATTAACATTCGAAAACAACAAGCCTCAGAAGTACAAAATTCATAAACCAGTCTTTTATTCATACTATTCATTGTCTGATACAACTCAAAGAAGAAATTTTTTACAGCGGAAATGTAAAACCAAATATAACATCATTTTAACGGATACAGTGGAAACATAATTTAGAACAGTCTCTTCACCAGCCCCAAAATTGAGTCTGCTCTTCCTCTTCTAACAATTCTTCATCGTTCTTATCTGAGATGAGTTTAATGGGTGAGTGATATGGTTGTCACTCAGTAAGCGGTGGCGGGAATAACTCTCAGTTTTCAAAATCATTTTTAAACAGAAACAGTAATACGAATGATATACAGAAATTCATAGTTTCAGAACAGAAATCAGTATTCAGAAATCAGTAAGCAGAAATCAGTATTCAGTAATCACTAATCAGAAATTTATCAAATAAGCACTGAGCACGTTTGTGAATTTCATGGCTAAACTGATATCAGTCCCCTATATGTTCTCTCCTCTAAGGGGTGAGGCCAGTAATCAGAAATCAGTAATCAGTAATGTTCAGAATATATATTCCTATCATTAGACTAAGTTTCACTGCTTCAAAAATCAGAGATCGGGAATACTTAAAACAGGAATTATCAAATTGATTTCAATATATTTATACATAGCCCACTTACAGTAATTTGCTAGAGTTTCGGTTGTTGAAGTCTGGAATCTGCTTGCTCTTGCTATTGTATTTTTCAGCTCGAAAATACATTCTCTTAGTTCGAATGATAACTCAAGATTTAGGTAACACCAATTCAGATGTTTGAGATTGTTATTTATAGGCAAACTTCTGACTGTTAGCCTTCCAATTAATGGCTATAATCTGCCATTAACAGCTTTATTCCGTGTTAAATGCTTCAGTTACAAGTCATTAGCTGAATTAGTAACTGTCTGCTGGAATTCTGTCTGCTGCTGGATTCTATCTGCTGGAATTCTATTTGCTGGAAATATACTAGCTTCTGAAATATTATCTTATGCAGGAATTGTTAGCTTTTGCTGGAATTTTCCTCTGCTACTGAATATTACTAGCTGCTGAAAAATGCTAGCTGTTGCTGGAAATTCAGGTTCTCACAATTCCCCTCCTCTCAGTCCTTGGGTAAAGGCACTTATCATGATGTCAGGGATAGTCGCTGGTATTTTCAGCGCTGCATTGTTGAAACGCAGGATGAATTTTCGCAAAGTTTCGGCTTCTTGCTGCTTCATCATGAACAAGCTCAAGTAATTTTTTGGTGTCATTTGCTACTACCAAACTTGTGCAAGAAAGCAGTGGAAAAATCCTCGACAGATCGTATGGAGTTGGGCTGCAGCGTATTAAACCACTGCTGGGCGGATCTCACCAACGTGCCCAAGAATACCATACACCTAACTCCATCTGAGTACTAATGTAACAAAGTTGCATTCTCAAATCTCCTCAAGTGTTCTTCTGAGTCAGTACGCCCGTCATACTCTCCCAAGTTTGACTGTCGAAAACTTGGGGGAAGCCCTTCCTCGAAAATGGCAGGGGAAAAATGACTCTATTTCTTGGGCGCTGGAGCTCTGTTTCCTAATTGCTGCCTCAACATTCTTATCTTCCTCCACATCTCCTCCATCTCCGGATTTCTCTTCAACCCTGCTCTGACGGCCCTCCACATTCTCCTCTCGTTCCTAGCGAGTGGCCTGTTATTCGGCAAACATAGATTCTTGGTTCCTCTTCTTGGCCTCATCTACTGTCTTGTTAATGAATTGGCCTAAATGTTCCAGGGTCAGGTTCCCCACATTCTCATTGGGACGAGGTTGCTAGGCCCTCATCTCTCGTCTCAGGACGAGGTTATTCCTGTCTCATCTCAAGAAGAGGTTGCTCGGGTCTCGTCTCAGGACGAGGTTGTTCCTGTCTCGTCTCAAGACGAGATTGTTCGAGTCTCATCTGAGGATGGGAAGATACTGAGTTAGTTCTTCTGCTTCCTCTCCGGCCTACCATCTCTACGTCTCAGCTCAATTTTCCCACAGACGGCGTCAGGTGATACTCACTGAAAATTTTGGGTTCAGTTCCACCATGTGACGCTAGCCTAAATGCAGACCTCGAATTGACTCTAGGACTGAAATCACGAAGAACCGTTAGAAGAGGGTCGGGAGGGTGTCCCAGCGTAGCCCCTCCGACGCTCAAGTCAGATAATGCAAATAGAGTGAGAGAGAAGCTAAGGGTGCTGCTAAAAACCAATATAGTGAATCCATATAATGAATGAATGAACTGGACGCTCAAACTTGGTAATTATAGGAGGATACATGAGCCATTCATGGGCCTTCTACCTTGCTAGGAATGGCTCAAGGGTCCGAAATCAAGTTTGGGCCTAATCTTAATGGACTTATTCATGGGTATCACTATAACAGCTTATATTACTTTCTAGTGATGGCATGCTCAAGAGGTATGGAAATTATCATTACTATGGCCTTGGCTAGTTCGTTTCGGACAAGCAGATTGTTTGATTTATATTGCTGGATTTCAGAGAATGGAAAAGGGGATAGCCTTTGTGCTATTGCTATGATAATCTGGAGCTTATGGGATGCCCGCAATAGATTTTTTCACGAAGTTAAAATTTAAATACACAGGAAGTAATGGAGGGAGCAAACCGATTGTGGGGTTCTATCATTAACTATTTAATTAATTAATTGTGGCTTCATTATAATCCCGATCGGTGATCAAACAACGTCGATGTAATGTGGGTACAAATCTTGTTAATAAAATGAAAAACGAAAATTTTGATCATGGTAAGAACTTCTAGTAGCACCGTCTCATTATCTCATAGGTATCACTGATAGTACCTGCAAGAACCAGTAAGTTAGGGTTGACGTACAGTACGCTCCTTTCAACTCATATATCCTGATTGAATCTGCTACCATTGTTATATCGAGAGTTGCAAATGAATTTGATAACAATGTAATGTATCTTTGATTAATAATAATGACAGCATATGTGCAACTAAGAAACACATTTCCTTAAAGCGCATGTCTTGCTCTGGAGAGAGACTCCTTGCATTATTAACTAATCCGATCACATAGAAAAAATTTACCCTTAGGCGAGCGGTGAATTCCTGAGTATAATGCATTTGTTCCTACGTATTTTGAAACCACACCCAACATTGCCACCTGATGACCCTCAATAGAGTCGGTAAACAGATCAAAGTGCATGCTATTACGCAGAGCCTCCATGTTGTCCTAGGTCAAAAGATTAACATTGTACAACTATAATCGCGTACTATTTCACTCGATAAATGATAAGCTTGGCAGTCCGAGAGAGAGTTGTTCAATGTAACATCAAATGTCACTCATCTGTACGAATGGACATTTGCACGCCCTTACCAATGAAACGTGACTTCTTCATCACAGATGTTAGTATCAAACTCGAACGACATTTATCGTTGTTTTAGGCGATTGAATCGACTAGAAACATATTTAGAATATGCAGTAAACTTCTTAGTGAATTTCATGATCTATTAAACCCGTGGACCCCATGATACTTACAGTATATTTAAGTATTTTTTCTTTGCAATTTATTGGGCATACAGATAAATTAAATGTCATAATTGGACAAAACCATATAATATTATTTTTACATAATATTCAATAAAGTTCAAGTCACAAGTTGGTTTATTAGATACCTACTCTAACACCTAAATCATGGGATGCTTTAATTGTGGTACACGCAAAAGCCAATGTCGTGGTTCAGTCTCCGGAAGCACTTCTTCTCCAAAGTATCAAGGGAATTTGCACCAACCATCAAGAGGCTGCTCTTATATTTTGTGGTCTTCGCGCTAATCTTATGGCACATGCCTGATTGGCTCATCACGCCTTGAGGTCCATAACTAGTGTCGAGTACTTGGATAATTTATCTAATGTAAACAAGGATAATGTTCTTGAATGTGTCAAATAATGATAGGTATTAATAAAAATAGAATTTTTTTACCTGTTTTTCAAATAAAGAAATAAAAAAACACATTTGATCCAATGACAACGAGAAGAAGAGCTGTCAAAATAAGCTAAGCTCGTCTCATCCCACCAAATGGTGGTATGTTGTGACGTGTTGCGGGTCAGTTTGTCATGTCCCGCCTAATATAAATGAAAATTAGTCGGGCTCGTCTTGTCCCGCCAAATAAGGGGTTGTGTTAGCAATTTCCCAACCCGTACAAATGGTGAGCTGGACCGTGCCGCTAACTCATTTTGATAGTTTTAACAAGGAGAGTCACACCATTTTTTTATGTGATGTAATACGTTGTACAACATAAAAAAACACGTGTAACTGATCATCATTTACAATTATTAGATGTAGGGGTATGGCCAAAAAAAATTGATCAAGGACCGACTGATTCGATAAAAAAAAAAATTGATCGTGAAGATTGCTTCCCACTAATCGATATAATTTTGATTTAACAATGAAAACATATTTCTTCTTCACTCATTGAACTTCCATTATAAAAACCAACCCATTAATAAATGTATAAATCACTAGTCAACAAAAAAATGAACGTTTGCATCCAAGTTGTAACAATTAAGTCCCAAAAATTACTATTAAGCAGGAGTAGGTATCTTGTGAGACGACTCGTGAATCTTTATATATGAGACGGATCAACCTACCGATATTTACAATAAAAAAATAATATTTTTAATATAAAAAGTAATATTTTTTTATGAATGACCTAAATAAGATATCTGCCTCACAAAATATATGACATGAGAAATCGTCTCACATAAATTTTTGCCATATAGCATAATGAGAAGAAAAAAATGCAAGAATAAAAAAAAATTATCACAAGCATTTCCTCGAACACGTTATGTGCAAGAAATGAGATTTGACAAATACACAAACTACAAATTAATAACAACTCAAAGCAATACAAAAACACAACCATACTCAATAATATCCAAGAATTCAATAAAAATATCACCAAAAATAGAATATTATTTACTCAAACAAATAAACAGGCTGAAAATCGAGCTCGGAATCGAAATCAATTTAAATCGAAGTGAATAATTTCTCCTCACCGGACAGCCGACTAATTAAAAAATAGACTGAAAATCGAGCTCGAAATGCCCAAGGCTCAAAGCTAAATTTGAGCAAGGGCAAATTTGTGATAGCTTGTGGCTGTGCTCGGAAGAACTCAAGGTGGCAGCCATTAAAACCGGTTGAAAATTGAGGCTTTCAACACCCAAACTCTAAGAATACTTATAATTGTTCATATCCTAGCTACACGACCCAAAAACAATCAGAAATCGTTAGAAAAATCGAAGAACAACTCGAGTATTAGTGTTTTGAGTTTCGGCTTGGTTCGCAATTTACACGCCAAAATTGGTATCAAATTGAAGCTTATGACATGAAAGAACAAAAACCCTCAATCAATTTTGAGGTTCCGTAGGTTGAGGACGGCGCTTGACAAGAAGTAGCGACCGATTTTGAGGTTAGGGAGAAAGAAAATTTGGTTGATAAAAATAACTAAATAGGCTTCAAATGAGTTAGGGATACTGGTTTCGGTTTGAGCAAAAAAGGGGAAGACAGACGTGCTTCAAATAATAATGAAGTGATGTGTAGTTGGGGTTGGACGAAAGTGAAGATTGCCTTTATATCAAATGGAAAACTATTACTATCCAATTTTAAAGATGAGTAATTAAGAACCAAGGAATCCATCATATTAAAATACATGCTCGATTATCATTGTGCCACAATTCTTATATGTTAAATCTGCAATATTTCTTCCCTCGAGATGTGAATGAAATTGTATCACTTGGATCATTAAAAAAAAAAAGCAATTTCTATTGAGTGCCACTAAACTTGCAGAACAAGATATAATGGATATAAAACTTATCAATTGCTTAAAATATTACCACAATCAACTAAATCAAACAAAAATGTAAATTAATTTCAATGGAATCAGAATAACAGAACCCTTTCATTAAATCCACAGATATTGACATTCGAAAAACAGATCACCATACTTCGAATTTAACTAGGGATAGTCGCACCCAATCTACAGGTATTTCAACACCCCTTTAAAAAACCCTAACCCCCAAATCCATAAAGGGTGCGGCCTTGCCTCTTGAGAGCATACACGACATCCATGGCCGTCACCGTCTTCCGCCGAGCATGCTCCGTGTAAGTAACAGCGTCACGGATGACGTTCTCGAGGAAGATCTTTAGAACACCACGGGTCTCCTCGTAGATGAGGCCGCTGATGCGCTTAACTCCGCCTCGGCGAGCAAGACGCCGAATCGCCGGCTTGGTGATGCCCTGAATGTTGTCCCTCAGCACCTTGCGGTGCCTCTTTGCTCCTCCTTTTCCCAAACCCTTGCCACCTTTTCCTCGCCCAGACATTTTTCAAGCTCGGATTCAGATATAGAAATCACAGAGGACAACTGCCAGTCAAATTTAATTTTGATTTGATTAATCGATCACGAGGGAAGTGGACAGTCGAGGATTGTTTATTTATACCGAGATTGGTGCGTCATGAAACGTCGGATTTTGTTGACAATCCACGGTTGTGGTTTCGATCCGCGTCATTTACTAGGTGAGATTTCTAAGCCAATGATGAAATATCGACGGCTATGGGATGATGATGTCGCGGATCCTCTTGGGGTAGGTCCAAGTTCATCTGGTACTAGTAGATAGATATTAGGTATGTAACTTTGTTATTATTATTATTATCATAAAATGTATAAGATATTTTTCCAAAATTTATTTTTAAATATCTAATTTTTAGCCGACAAATTTGTTTATGATATATTGCAACAAACATTGTGTTATAAAATAAAGGCAAAAACTTGTGTGAGACGGATCTCTTATTTGGGTCATCCATTAAAAAGTATTACTTTTTATGCTAAGAGTATTACTTTTTATTGTGAATATCGGTAGGATTGACTCGTCTCACAAGAGACATACTCTAAAATAAATGACATATTATAAATTTATATATTTAATTCATATTTTCACTTTTTATAACCTAAATCAAATTTAAAAGTTATTACTAAAAAACATATATATTAAAAGAAATAAATTAAAATTATAGTTGATGAATTATTAAATTATTTTTAAAAAATTATGAGTCTTCATTTTTTAAAAATAAGATAGAAGGTTTAAAATGACCTGGTATTTTGTGTCAAGCACAAATGACTTTACATACATAACATGATAAAGTTTTTTTTAATTTTGATGAACTATTTTTTAAAAAAAATGATATACTCAATTGTACTTTTTAATATATTTAAAGAGTTTATGTTTTTTTAAAAAAAAAATCTCTCCGTACTTCAAATATTATATACTTACAAAACTAAAAATCTATTTACATGCAAATATTTCGGCTGCAAGGCGATACCAGGGGGCGCAATGATTGCGGGAAATGGACTACGGCGCCACGGAGTACGGATTCTGTTTGGCTTGTTGATAGAATTATATGGAAAAGCATGACAAATATACTGTAAATCAAACAAGTGTGTTGTTCACAGTAGAGTATGACTAATGTATAAAACCAGCAAATCAGTATCTTGAGGAAAAACAATAGAGTAATGCTTAATTAAATCAAACCGAGGCCTGTAGCTTGTACAGTTTCCTTAAAACAGATTCGCCCCCTCCAGTATGTGCTCCAAGGATTCAGCGGACGTCTGTTTCCCAGGATACAATGGGCAAACCAGCAGAGTTGTAGCACAAAGCACTATGCTAGCGAACAAAATCAGTACCTGAACTTTATCAGTAGACGGAGCAGAAGCAGAACAAGCAGAAACAGTACTGTAGCAGAACAAGCAGAAGTACTGTAGCAGAACAATGCAGAAGTACTGTAGCAGAAGTACTGTAGCAGATTCAGTACTGTAGCAGAATTTCAGCAGAACCAGAAATTCAGCAGAACGGCAGCAAGATGGAAAACAGAATGCAGGGGAAAGTGAATTTGCATGTGTTTTTTTTTTTCTCTCTTCTTTCTTGGCTAAGCACATATCCTATTTATACATGTCAATATCCATCCATATGAAAGGCCAAAGGTTGCCTTAAAGATGGTAGATGAAACACCAAGAGTTGGTGAGATGAAGCATCAAAAGCCAAGCCATGTGAAAGGTCCTCAAGGGCATGTGAAAGGTCTCAACCAAAAAAAATAACAAAAGATGGCATAGACTGCTAGGCGATTTTTGTCCTTGATCGGTCCGACATTCGACGCGCCCAGGTCGCGCTCGTACGCTTGCACACAAGTCAAGCCTTTTTTCCACTGCAAATCGGGCCCATGATTTGCACCCCCCCCTGCGCCTGTGTGCGCGAGAGAGAGCGTCTTGACCAATCATAGTTACACCTCCATAAAGTGCAACACAATATAACTTATCTATACTACTTCATTTTTCCAATGTGGGACAAACCCACCTTTCCAAATTTTCATTCACTCACATGGAAAGCCCATAAGCCTAAAAGCACACCTTTAATCCAACAATCCCCCACATGAATGGTAATTTAAAGTTATACGAAAGGATTCCACTGATAAAGTTCAACAGTTGAGTCTTGCATAGGATAGGTAGGTATTACCCTTTGAACCTTCCTTTGTGAAAGCATATTAATTCACTGGTTGACAGTAGACGTGATGTCTTTGAACTATACATCCGTTTGTGTGAATGGTGATATACTTCACACAAGACTCTCCCTGATACTATTAAGTTCTCATGATTGTGTTCTTTTTGGCCATGAACACACGCCTGGTTCTGCAAGAGGGTCTAGAATTGAGCCCTGCAATTCCTTCGAAGCGGCCCCACTTCTCTCTCACATAGGTGATTCTATATTGCTTCTTATCAGAATCATTAAAAGTCGTAAGCTTATCCTCAACATTCACCGTTTCATAATAGGAATGGATTAGGGATAACCCCCACAGTGATTCTCCAAATTAGTGCGATTAGGTTGTCCCATTGAACCTAGTTCTTGGGATCTCCAGTCAGCGTAGGTTGGGTTTTCCTTCGCACCAATTTATTCTATAGGCTTGAGCCCCATTCCCCTTGACATTTTCGCAACTAACTCTCTGTTTAACCCTTTGGTTAGCGGATCCGCTATATTATCCTTTGACTTTACATAGTCAACAGAGATAACTTCAGTTGAGAGTAGTTGTCTAATGGTATTATGTCTACGACGTATATGCCTAGACTTACCATTATACATTTTATTTTGTGCCCTTCCAATCGCAAATTAGCTATCACAATGTATGCATATAGCTGGAACAGGTTTTTCCCATCCTGGAACATCTTCTAAAAAATGACGCAGCCATTCAGCCTCTTCACCACACTTGTCAAGAGCTATAAACTCAGATTCCATCGTGGATCTGGCTATTACAGTTTGTTTGGAAGATTTCCACGCAATTGCTGCACCTCCTAAAGTGAATACAAATCCACTTGTAGATTTTGAGTCTTTCATATCAGATATCCAATTTGCATCACTGTATCCTTCGATAACAGCAGGATATTTGGTATAGTGCAGCCCATGATCACGAGTGTACCTTAAGTATCTTAGAAATCTGATAATTGCTTTCCAGTGTTCAACTCCTGGATTACTCGTGAATCTACTCAATTTGCTTACTGCATAGGCTATGTCTGGTCTTGTACAAATCATTAAGTACATCAGACTTCCAATGACTCGAGAGTGTTCTAATTGAGACATACTCTCACCTCGATTCTTTGATAGATGCTGACTGGTGTCAATCGGGGTTCTAGCCAATGCAGAGTCATGGTTATTGAATTTCTCAAGTATTTTTCAACATAATGTGACTGACTTAGGACTAGCCCTTCTGATGTTATATGGATTTTAATTCCAAGGATTACATCGGCTAAGCCCAAATCTTTCATGTCAAATCTTGAGTTCAATAATTTCTTTGTGGATTTAATCATCTTATCATTACTACCAATAATAAGTATGTCATCTACGTAAAGACATAAAATGACATATCCATTTTCAGTGTTTTTTATGTATACACATTTGTCACATTCACTGAATTTAAATCCACTTTCCATCATGGCTTTATCAAATTTTTCGTGTCATTGCTTTGGTGCTTGTTTTAAGCCATATAGAGACTTCACCAGTTTACAAACCTTATTTTCTTGCCCAGTGGCAGAAAATCCCTCAGGTTGTTCCATGTAAATTTCCTCTTCTAAATCTCCATTTAGAAAAGCTGTCTTTACGTCCATTTGGTGTACTTCAAGATTCCGCAAGGCGGCAATCGCAAGTATCACACAAATAGAGGTTATTCTCGATACAGGAGAATATGTGTCAAAGTAATCAAGCCCTTCACGTTGATGGTAACCTTTAATTACCAATCTGGCTTTATACTTATCTATTGTTCCATCTGATTTCATTTTCCTTTTGAAAACCCATTTACAGCCTAGTGGTTTGCTTCTCGGAGGAAGATTTACTAATTCCCACGTATGGTTTTGTAAAATGGATTCCATTTCGGAATTGATAGCCTCTTTCCATAGAGGTCCCTCAGATGAACTCATTGCTTCCTTGAAGCTTTGAGGTTCACTTTCCATCATGAAAGTGATGAAATCCGGACCAAAGGATTTCTCAGTCCTAGCTCTCTTGCTACGTCTAGGTTCTGTGTCTTGATCAAGCTCTTGTTCTTCATCATTTGTTTCATATAATCTTTTGGATGAACTTGGTTCTTCCTTAGATTTGCATGGAAACATGTGTTCAAAGAACGAAGCATTTCTTGATTCCATTATCGTATTCTTGTGAATATCAGGTATTTGAGATTCATGTACAAGAAAACGATATGCACTACTGTTTTGAGCATATCCAATGAAAATGCAATCCACAGTTTTTGGTCCTATCTTTACTTTCTTTGGAGTGGGTACTGCTACCTTGGCAAGACACCCCCACACTCGCAAGTATTGGTAAGAAGAACTTCTACCTTTCCATAACTCATATGGACTTTTATCTTGCTTCTTTTGGGGCACCTTATTTAAAAGGTAATTTGCTGTTAGAACAGCTTCGCCCCACATGTTCTGTGGTAAACCAGAACTTAATAACAACGCATTCATCATTTCTTTCAATGTGCGATTCTTTCTCTCTGCAATGCCATTTTGCTGAGGAGAATAAGGTGCAGTTCTTTCGTGTTTGATACCGTGTTGAGCACAAAACTCAGCAAATGGTGATTCATATTCACCTCCACGATCACTTCTTAGCACCTTAATTTTCTTGCTAAGTTGGTTTTCAACTTCACTCTTATATTGGACAAATTTGTCAATAGCTTCATCCTTACTTTTGAGGAGATACACATAACAAAATTTTGTGCTATCGTCAACAAAAGTGATGAAGTATTTATTTCCACCACGAGTTTGTACATCTTTTAGATCACATATATCACTGTGAATTAGATCAAGTGGTTCACTATTTCTTTCAATAGTTCGAAAAGATGATCTTGTTAGTTTTGGCTCAACACAAGTTTCACATTTGTGTTGTTTATCAATTTGGAATGCAGGAATGATTTTCATGTTAATTAGTCTACTAATTGTATCGTAATTAACGTGTCCAAGTCTACCATGCCATAAACAAGAAGACTCAAGCAAGTAAGCAAAAGTATTAACTTTATTCATCACAGGCTTAATAACCATAACATTGAGTTTGAATAACCCATTACAAACATAACCTTTGCCAACAAACATTCCACTTTTCGACAAAACCACCTTATCTGACTCGAATACAATGCGGAAACCATGCTTGTTCAGAAGCGACCCTGACACCAAGTTCTTACGGATGTCAGGCACATACAGCACATTGTTCAAAGTCAGTTCTTCTCCAGATGTCGTCTTTAGGACAACTTTCCCTTGTCCCTTGATCTCGGAAGTGGCGGAATTTCCCATGAATAGTTTTTCACCATTCATAGATTCCTCAAGAGTAGCAAACATCTCCTTGTCGGAGCAAACATGGCGAGTGGCACCAGTGTCGATCCACCACTCCCTTGGGTTAAAACCCACCAGATTAACTTCTGATATTACAGCACAGAGATTCATGTTCGAAACCTCTTGAGATATGTTCTCCACCATATTCACCTCTCGGTTTCTCTTTGGCTTCTTACATTCAGATGCCTTGTGACCCATGCTATCACAGTTATAGCCTTTTCCAGAGAACTTCTTCTTTGTAACACCTCCTTTGGGTCTGAGGTTCAACTTCTTGTTGGAGGGAGAGAAGTTTCTCTTTTTCGAGCTTTGGCCATGCTCGACAACATTTGCCTTAGCGGCAACAGGAGAAAAAAATCGTCTTTCCGAACTCTTGTTGTCTTCCTCGATGCGAAGTCTAACAATGAGCTCTTCAACGTTCATCTCCTTTCGCTTGTGTTTCAAGTAGTTTTTGAAATCCTTCCAAGCTGGTGGTAGTTTCTCAACTATAGCAGCCACTTGGAAAGATTCGCTCAACGTCATCCCCTCGGCGTGAATCTCGTGAAGAATCACTTGGATTTCTTGAACTTGACTGATAACCGGCTTAGAATCCACCATTTTAAAATCCAGAAAGCGGTCTACAAGAAACTTCTTGGCCCCGGCATCCTCGGTTTTGTACTTTCTGTCAAGGGATTCCCATAGCTCTTTGGCTGTCTTCTTTTCGCAGTACATATTGTACAGCGAGTCTGCCAATCCATTCAGCACATAATTTCGGCATAGGAAATCAGAATGATTCCAAGCCTCCAGTGCACTGACGGATTCAACATCTCCCTCACCCTCTTTCAGGTTAGGAGCATCCTCGAATAGGAATCTAGCCAGGTTCAGTGTTGTCAAGTAAAACAACATTTTCTGCTGTCACCTCTTGAAATCCACACCAGTGAACTTCTCAGGCTTTTCACCGTGGCTGGCTGGGACAGTAACCGCAGCAGCACGTGGGACAACTTGAGTAGGCACAGTAGGGACAACATGACTAGTTTCCCTTTGCACGCTGGATTCAGTAGCCATATCTGAACTTTAAACCACGTAATGAGTAAATTCTGTTTTAAGTTTGTTGAGAAAATTATATGGAAAAACAGGACAAATATGCAGTAAACCAAACAAGCGTGCTGTTCACAGTAGAGTATGACTAATGTATAAAACCAGCAAATCAGTATCTCGAGGAAAACAATAGAGTAATGCTTAATTAAATCAAACCGAGGCCTGTAGCTTGTACAGTTTCCTTAAAACAGATTCGCCCCCTCCAGTATGTGCTCCGAGGATTCAGCGGACGTCTGTTTCCCAGGATACAATGGGCAAACCAGCAGAGTTGCAGCACAAAGCACTATGCTAGCGAACAAAATCAATACCTGAACTTTATCAGTAGACGGAGCAGAAGCAGAACAAGAAGAAACAATACTGTAGCAGAACAAGCAGAAGTACTGTAGCAGAAGTACTGTAGCAGAATTTCAGCAGAACCAGAAATTCAGCAGAACGGCAGCAAGATGGAAAACAGAATGCAGGGGAAAGTGAATTTGCAGGTGTTTTTTTTCTCTCTTCTTTCTTGGCTAAGCACATCTCCTATTCAAATATGTCAATACCATCCATATGAAAGGCCAAAGGTTGCCTTAAAGATGGTAGATGAAACACCAAGAGTTGGTGAGATGAAGCATCAAAAGCCAAGCCATGTGAAAGATCTCAAGGGCATGTGAAAGGTCTCAACCAAAAAAAATAACAAAAGATGGCATAGACTGCTAGGCGATTTTTGCCTTGATCGGTCCGACATTCGACGCGCCCAGGTCGCGCTCGTATGCTTGCACACAAGTCAAGCCTTTTTTCCACTGCAAATCGGGCCCATGATTTGCACCCCCCCTGCCTCTGTGTGCGCGAGAGAGAGCCTCTTGACCAATCATAGTTACACCTCCATGAAGTGCAACACAATATAACTTATCTATACCACTTCATTTTTCCAATGTGGGACAAACCCACCTTTCCAAATTTCCATTCACTCACATGGAAAGCCCATAAGCCTAAAAGCACACCTTTAATCCAACATGGCTCTCCGCAATGTCATAGTTCTATGCAATGTCCTCAACAAGTCGATCCCGGTGCCGTTCACAAGGTAATACAGAAAGTTCACCTATACTTTTTGAGTGTGAATTTTTTGTTGTTGGATTCATATTCTTCTTTTCATGTTTAGTTGTTATATGTGAAATTTTCTTATTCAATGTAAAGGTGGTGGAAAATCCATTGCTGGACGTGCAGGCCACAAAGGGTGCAGCACAGTCTGCTATCCAGTATTTTGAGAACATGAGAAATTTTCTTGTGGCTGTTGGAAAAATTAATGAAGCTGTTTACTTTCGAGGCATCTGATCTTGAAAAGGTTATCATTTCAACTATTATGCTGTTTCTTGCTCCTTGCCGAATGCCCGCTGTGTTGTTTATATCATGGAAATGAACAAATGATTGCTTCTTGAATGAGGCTCTTCATCCTTTGTGCCATCATAACGCATGTAGGAAAGTGCCTCAGTATACTAATCATGTTCCTCATATCCGCACAATTCACTTGGCAACTTTCCCGAAGCTGATAGTTAGCAAGCATCTTTCCTTTATCTTACACAATCTGAGTCACACCGGCAAAGTCAGTGAGATTAGCTAGCTTTGCAAGTTACTTAGTTCCCACTTCCCAGGGGCTAGCGTCCGCTTAAATGATGCCAATGGAGGAAGACACCGATCTTCTTGTCTGTCCATTTAAGCACATTATAATAGTAAACTATCTTCATATTATTGAAGTTTACAACTTTGTTACCACAGATTAGATCGATTATGACTCATGTGCCTTAAATGTGATATGATTGATATCAGCACTATTCACTTAGCAACTTTCCCAAAGCATATAGTTAGCAAGCATCTTTCCCTTGTCTTACACAATCGGGTGTCATCATGGTTCGCCGGAACGTGAAAGTGCTAACTAGATGTACAATGGTCAGCAAGGATCACCTGAATCCTTCGATCAGAAGGTTGTCTTTATGTTTTTACTCAAGGTCTTTTAATCATCAACTGTATTGGTTGAACAACGTCGTTTCTTGGAAATTTTATCAGAATTTTGTAGTGCCAGTGGTCATGGTTTGCTGAAACAGTATCGGAACGGCCGTTCTGGAACGGAAACGATGCCCACCTTGCCGAAGTTCCGGCGTGTGAAGTTGATGCTTTGGGGCGTCGTTACATAGATAGAAAATGTCATGTAACGGTAAAAAGAAGGAAAAAAAAGAATATAGGAGCAAAGTATTCTGGAATACTTGAATACACAAACAAACAATTGCAAGTCTTGCTGTAAAGAATATTTAACTGTGAATCTTGATTCTACTTCCCGCTCCATCTATCAAAGAAAGAACAGCTACACTGAGATTTAGCTATCTGTATTGGGAAATTTTCATCAGAATGTGTAATAATAAAATAATTTAATTGATTCTAAAATATTGATTTTAGTTGATTTTAAATAATATGTAACTCTAAAGTAAGTTTTGAAGAAATTTGATTTCAATTTGGGTTAACATATGTATCTCTAATTAAAATTTTTTCAAAAGTTTAATTGATTATAACCCAAAACTTTCTTAATAATATATTTAATTTTGAGAGGGTTTTGAAAATTTCGATATATAACAAAGATATGTTTTGTGATTTAATAAGACGCGAATAAAATTTAAAAAATATATTTAGTATATTATTTTTAATCAAATAATCTATTTAAATGATATTTATTTTAATTTACATATTTTTAATATTTTTCCAAAATTTTCAATTTATATTATTTTTAAAAAATATCTGTGCCGTGACCGTTCCGCGAAATGTCATGAGAACTGGAACGGTGACCTCCGCGACCGCGATTGTGAACCATGGGTGTCATCAGGACAAGGCAATGACTGTTACCCTGGGTTTTTTTAAAAAATAATATTAATTTAAAAAGTATATATTAAAATATAACAAAATAATGGTGTTTATTAAAATATTACAATCCGGAATTTAGATTTCCGGATTCAATTAAATTTTTAAAAATCAACCCGTAAAATGAGGTGTGCACCTCCGAGCTCCTCACTTTCATTCAACGACTTCTGTGCTATTTTTTTTCTTTCGGTCATACTCCTCCTCACTTTCATTCAGCAAGTTCTTTCTGTATTTTTTTTTCTTTCGGTCACCGAGCGGCGAGCACCGAGCACATCTCTTTCCAGCACCGGTCTTCAGAATTTTCTATTTATTCATTAGCGTAAGTCTTCGACATTTTTTCAAATATTAAGAGGTAACGATATTATTTTTGTTTATTATTGTTAGTTAATTATAGTAGTTTTAAGTAACCACAATAGTTATATTATTAATTGCATTATTGGAATTATAATACTATAATTTAGAATTTTTGTGATACCGAGAACTTTATGACCGCATCTTAGTAGTTTTAAATAATAATAATAACTATACTTAATTTTATTACAAAAATTATAAATTATATTATTGGAATTACATGTTATAAATAAGTATTATTCCACATAGATCATAAATAATTAGAGCTAAGTTAATTAGATTATGTTATATATTTATACACAAAAATTTAAGCAGAGAAGGGATACATTGCTAAATTTCACAACGTAGAATTTAGAAGCACAATATTTGGTAAAAAAAAAAAAACTGTCAATCTTTCTATTCTAATTATTAGCTAGAAGAAAAAAATCCATCGATTGAAAATAAAGTTTTGACAATACTTGAATAATACCAATTTAGTACCAACAAATTTTTCGGTAAAATATCTAAATACTTTTATGGTTTTGTCGAGAGAAAAACCTTAGTGCTCCGGTATTGTTGTTGGTCAAATTATAGCTTTATTTAACTAAGTTGCAATTTTAGTTTTAAGTAATAATAATAATTATACTTAATTTATTTACAAAAATTATAAATTATAACTTTGTATTATTGTATTATTGGAATTAGTTGTAATATAAAATTATAATTATAATATAATATAATATTAATATTTATATATTGTATAATATTAATACTTATATATTAATTGCCTCACGTAATTTTTTTATTACTTATATATTAATTGCATCACGTATTAAAATATTAATTGTATAATATTAATACTTATATATTAATTGCATGAAGTAATTTTTTTATTCGAATACTTATAATATTAATTGTATAATAATAAGTATACTTAATTTAATTACAATAAATGTATACGTTTTATAAATATTACTAATGTATTTATTATAATAAATAAGTATTACTAATTTATTTATTGTAATTACATGTTATATTTTTTATAATAAATAACTATTGCTAATGTATACATTTTATAACAAATAACTATTACTAATAAATAACTATTAACTAATGATTATTTGTTTGCAAGATGGCTGAAAATACAGATAATGTGTTGTATTTGCGCGGTAGATACATATCAAATAATATCAACGCTGAAAACATGGATGCAATAATTCCGCCACGCCGGTCTGACAAATATCTTTGGAGATTGCTTAATACTGGGATTCAGCTCCGTGTCCGCCTATGTCTTGCACGCATGAGCTTCTATGGTGTCATTTAGTGTGATCCTATTAAATATTATGATAATCATTTGCTTACAGTCATTGTTGAGAGATGGCGTCGTGAGACACACACATTTCACCTTACCGTGGACAAGGTAACAATCACCCTATAGGACGTTGCCCTTATTTGGGGGTTGAATATTGATGGCATGCCCATCAGTGGTGTAGATACCGCGTACAACAAACATACTTTACAACAGCGTTGCGCTACTTGGTTGGGTTTTACGCCTACATCTTCTCAGATTAAAGGTGCACATCTTTATCTGACCGCTTTGCTAGAGCATTGCCTAAATAATATGATTAATGATCAAAGCACTGAAGAGGACGTGGCACAATATTCCCGTTGTGTTGCATTAATGATCATTGGTGGATGTATGTTTTCAGACTCGGAAGGTGCGGCTGTGAAACTTATGTATTTGCAGTTCCTTGAGGACATAGAATTAGTGAATACGTATAGCTGGGATTCTGCTGTGTTGGCATATCTTTATAGAGAGTTGTGCGACACATCAATGAGATTAAAGGTCGATTTGTGTGGCCCAGTTTAGATATTGTAGGTATTTGTACACTTCTACGGTCATTATATTTGTTGTACTTATTTTTTCTTATGGTTTGACTATTTTTGTTGTATGTTATTGCAGATTTGGGTGTGGTCTAAAATTACTCTTCTTTGCCCTGATAGAGCGCAACATGTATCTATTTCAGAAGAGCAGACTGCGGATGTGCTTCAGGATCTACCATTCCCACCATACGGCGTACGGTACTAATAAGAAATAATTAACATTTATTATTATTTATTTGTTATTTTATTTAAATTAAAATATTGTGTACTTTATAAATTGCAGGTGGAGACGCGGATTCTCTTGGACACACACAGCCCATCATTCGGTCCGTATAATGAGAGATATGCTTGACAGGATGGTAGAAGGGCAGGTAGATATATAAATTAGTTGTTTAGAGTTTGAAATTTTTTTACAAATTCAGTCTGAATTATATATTATCAAATTGCTAATCTTTTTTTCATTTTATTTGCTTCAGTTTCTATAGACAGTTTATGATATGGAGTCCCCGGAGGTTGGAAGAATTCTTGATGGAAATAGAATTCATCTATGTCGATCGGCATGCGCATTGATTAGTTTTCATATAGTTGAGATGCATTGACCAGAGCGGTGTCTCCGACAGTGTGAGAACCTAAAGTTTTGGGCATGCAATTAATTAAATATAGACATGTATGAGAATTTATTTTCGAGTTATAATAAAATTCGAAAATATTAAATAATACATGATATTGAAAATTCCAAGCCAATAAATACATGAAATTCAAATTCCAGTGCAAATCATGTATTAATTTCGAAATAAGGTTGGACATCAATCAAATTGGAAGGAAATATTACACACAAGGTAGATTTTCTCAACAAGGTAGCATCCTAATATTTAAGGAATGGGTATCTCGATAATTATGGAATAATTATCTCGAAATTATGGAAGAAATATCAATTGAATTATGGTAGGATTTTTACATCATCCTTATAAATAGGAGGACCCTCTCATTCAGAATTTACATGAATTTTTCGAGTTCCTCCCCAAATTTTCGAAATTTTGCTCATAAAATTCTGCATGAGTCATCAAAATTCTGTTCAAGTTCAGAAATTCGTTTCTCTCACTCGGATGTATGGAATCTGATCTCCACCGTTCAGAATATGCTTCGTTATGTTTCGCATAACAGATCCAAATTTCAGCAAAATCCAACGGTTAATTTTTTGTTTATAGCCTTTGAAAGAAAACTGCTCAGATTTTAGGCGGAAATTCAGCATACCTACGGTTTTTCAATATGAACAGGCCTAAACGACTTTCAAACCCGATCTCCACCGTTCATAATATATTTAACGTACTTGTGAACGTACTGTAAAAGTTTGAGTCCGATCCAACGGACAAATAAGGCGCAGTGAATTTTTCAAGACGGCTGATTTTTCGGTAGATGTGCTGCTGCGTTTTCGAGGGGTTGGTTGCATGATTCTTCTATAGTTTCAGAGTTCTTCACGTTTTCTTCCAGTCTAAGGTAAGTGGGCTTGTTTTAAAGATTAAACTTGCGTTTATGCATATTTATTTCGTTTTTTTGAAAATATGGTCGAGTACGTTCTTCTTCTACTCCGTTCTTGTGTTGGTTGTCATACGGTTTTGGGCACTGTGATGATTCGACTGTATATGGGTGGGAATCCCAACCATGACGTACCCTTACGCGGTGGGGGACATAACCACTATAAGGCATCGCCCCCTTAGAGGAGTAAAAATTAGGAACTGATATCAGTAAACCATAGAAAGTGGATGAATCTCAGTGCTGGTAAATGTTATGCATGTGATATGAATGATGCTATATAAGTGCAAGTCATGTGATTTTCGAAATTATGCATGTTGTTATATTGTGCTCGAACGGCCCCCACTTGCTGAGTATTTCCCAAAATACTCACCACTTAATCTACTCTCCCCAGATAAATCAGAAAATAAAATCGAAGAGGATGAGCAAGACCAGTTTTGGGGCTGATAATAAGATGATTCAAGAAGTTTATTTTAGTTTTGGCTTAGTAAGTTGTAAAAGCTTCCGCATATTATTTTTATCATTTTAAGAATCTACGTTGTAAAGACAATCTTTTGATTGATTATGAGTAATAAACTGGTTTTTGGTTTATACTGTACTACGAGGCTTGTTGTTTTCAATTGTGTGGTTGTAAAACAACGTCGGTGTCAACTAACCCCGGTCTCGGGGCGTGACATTTAAGTGGTATCAGAGCCGCCAGGTTCATAATCCAGTTGGGAAGAAAAATTTGTCAGGTTATGGCAAAAGGCTGATGCAGTCCCTTTCGGAACTCCGAACAAGTATTATTGACAACTTTGATGTGAGGCGTGGTCCGAAAACAAGAAAATCTTTCGTTTAGACCTCCGAAATCGCGTTTTTTTGCTATTTTAGGAAAGTTTCGTAGAATTCCTAACTTTTCATAGGAAACTTAGAATTTAATTCCGTCGACTGTTCTAGAATCATCTCGACGTATTCTTTCTATCCATGGGTCAATGTCCAAACTTTCTACTTTTGGAAACTTTCTCGAAAATCTCGTTCAACGTTTTTCTTGAACTACTTGTCGATTTTTTTGAAATTTTATTATGAGGACAATTAGTATTTGTATTTATTTTAAGAATATATCTATCAGAGATAAGTTGACTTAAGCTTCTGATTTAAGGAAAAAAAATTGACTCGAGGATGATAAGTTATTTATGATAACTAATATGAGAAAAGTTGATATAAGGATTATATCATAAGTTTTGGGTATTGTACTATAGAAGTTGATTTTGTGTCGATAGTTAATTATGTGAGCAATATGTTTGGGTTATTAAGAATATTAAGCGCTAACTTTAAATATGTAGAACATTGGAATATCTTGTGAGAAAATATCATCAGGTTAAGGAATTTATATTATTTTGGGATAACAAGTAGGCTACGACCTTACGTAAAAAAAAAAAAGTAAGTTATGAGATATTGATGGGTATCAAGGAAAGTATCGTACAATAAGTTTTGACTTTTATGGTACTAAGAATGATTCAAAGAGAATGACATTCAATGAACTCCTTTGTTTTAGAGCGTGATAGGCTCGTGATCTTGATGAAAATAGGATTTAGTAAAAGAATAATTATTTGAGGTAACGACTAGGTTATAATTTTCGGGATTTAAGTCAATAAGCTATAGATCAATACTGAGTTAAGTTTCAATATTCTATATGGGTTTTAAGTTTTGAGATAATAATTGGGGTAATTTCAAGATAAGATAAAATTAGTATCAATTCGCATATATTCAGTGCCGACTTAATTCAACTCACTTCGGTAGATTTCGACGCCATCCTAAGGATGAACTGATTAGCTAAGAGCCGTGCGATAGTAGATGGCCAGAGTAAAAATGTCAAACTCTGAACCCCAAACCAAGAAGAAATCAGATACCATGGCGATGCCAAGGAACAGAAATGCATTTTTTCTGTTACCCAGAATTGGAAAGCCATAATATCGGGAGAAGAAGTTTACCTAACAATGGTGAACAAAGTGCAAGAAGGAGATAAGCTGAAATTGGAAGATATTCAAGTAATACGAAAATTTTCAGACGTTTTTCCAGAAAGGCTTCTTGGAATGTTCTCGGACTAAGAAGTAGAGTTCGAGATAAATTTGGTACCAGTGATGCATTAATCTCCAATAAACTGTACCGAATGGCTCCAGATGAACTCAAGGAGCTAAAATAATAACTCCAATAGTTGTTAGACAAAAAAAATGGATTAGGTCAAATGCATCTCTTTGGGGAGCCCCGGTCCTATTTGTAAAGAATCATTATTAAAGTATGAGATTGTGTATAGATTATAGAGAACTCTATAAGATCACAATCAAGATAAATATATTCTTCCAATAATAGACGGTCTTTTCGATCAACTTAAATGAGCTACAGTCTTCTCCAAACTCGACCTGAGGTCAAGCTATAATCAGCTAAAGGTCAGAGCAGAAGACACCCCAATGTCAGCATTCAAAATAAGGTCATCAAGTGGAACTAAGAAAGTGGAGGCAATTCTAGATTATCCGAAACATAAGAATGCAACCAAAATTAGAAGCTTCTTTGGATTACTAGGCTATTAGCTGAAATTTGTCGAGGGCTTCTCTTCAGTAGTCGTATCACCAATGAGACTCGCACAAAAGAACTATGAATTCAACTGAAGATAAAGATGTGAAAGAGCTTTCAAACATTAAAGGAGAAGCTAGCATCTACACCAATGTTGGTATTATCTACTGAGGACAAGGATTTTACCATCTACAGCGAAGTATCAAAGGAAGATCTCAGAGGCGTACTCATGAAAGACAGGCTAGTCAACTAAAGCCACATGAGCAAAACTACCCTACGCACGATCTCTAGTTGGCAGCAGTGATTTTGCTTTGAAAATTTGGAGACACAATCTCTACGATGCCAAGTGTGAAGTATTCACTCACTGGCCACAAAGTCTCGAATATTTGTTCATTCAAAAAGAATTAAAAATGAGACAAGGACGGTGGATAAAGTTACTCAAAGAATGTGACTTGACAATAAGCTACCACGCCAGCAAGGCAAATAAGGTAGCCAATACTTTGAGTCAAACATGGGTAAGATAACCCTAACATCACTCTCTGTGCAATCATGTCTTCTAGATGCAGTCAAGCTAAATCAGAGTCGAGACATGACACTAGAGAAGTTCAAAGAACAAGCCAAGGAAATAAAGTCGTCAGATTTTTAAGTGGGCCCGACATAATCTTGGGGATGAGAGGACGATTGTGTGAGCCAGACACCGACAATCTTCGATAAGAAGTGATGTTAGAGGCGCATAAGTCAACATTCCAGATCTATACCATCAGTACAAAGATGTATAGAGATTTGAAAAAAAGTTTCTGGCAAAATAGAATAAAAATAGATGTCGCCGAGTTTATATTTAAGTGACAAGTATGCCAACAAGTGAAAGTCGATCATCAGCGACATGGAGAATTACTGCAACAGTTAGAATTCCAGAATGGAAATGAGAACATATTTCCATGGATTTCGTAGTAGAATTTCCAAAGTCAATACAGAGTCAAGACGTGATATGGATAATCGTAGATAGACTCACAAAATCTACGTACTTTCCACTTGTTCGAAGGAATTATAATATTGACAAGTTGACTACTCTATACTTGGATAACATTATGCGGCTACATGGAGTGCCAACAATCATAATGTCGGATAGATATCCAAGATTTGTGTCACGTTTGTGGTAGAGCTTTCAAGAAGCCATGAGAACAAAAGTCACTCTTAATACGGCTTATCGCCCTTAAAATGATGGTCAAACAGAGAGAATGATTCAAATCCTAGAGGATTTGATAAGGGCATGTTTCCTAGGGTGCGTGTGAGTGAGGACCTAAGCACGTTGAAAAGACTCGTCGTGGTACAGTGAAGACAGTCGTCGAATATGGGGCGTTACAGCTGGTATCAGAGCCGACCTCTCTTAGTACGGTGTGGTTCGGGGACGAACCAAGCGGAAGCTGGTGGGCATGTGAGGCCCGGGGTCGAAGAGGACGGGGGGTGATCGCCGGTGCCATGAGGTTGCACGGACAATGAGCGGCTCCTGGCAGGCTTCTAGGTGGAGGGAACATGAATGAACCGATCCCACACGGGAATGAGAGGGATTCCGAGGCTGTTCAATGTAATGGACTGTACAGTTGAAGAGGGCTTAAAAGATTTGATTTGTACTACTCATATCACGAAGGTGCATCTTCTTTTCGGTAGCTTATCACATAAAACTCCAAAGTTAAGCGTGCTTGACTTGGGGCAATTTTGGGATGGGTGACCTCCTGGGAAGTTTCCCAGGGTACGTGTGAGTGAGGACATAAGCACGCTGGAAAGACTCGTCTTGATACAGTGAGGACAGTCGTCAAATCTGGGGCGTTACAGAGATAATTATGTTAATTTGATGCGAGTAATAATAGTCACCAATGAGAATATATGGGACTTGCTTCCTCGTGTTGTGTAACAAGATAGAGACAGAAAGAAAACGTTTATGATTTACATACAGCGTAAGTCTTACCCATATCATTATGCAGTGAAGCTCGCCAAACAAATGTCACATTGTCTGAAATCAGGATATATGTGTTAAATTGGATTGAAAAAATTTTGGTCTATGTTTTAAAAAATTGGATCTCGAGTTGGTTGCTATGTTCTATAACTTGCTTCCTCATGCTCTGTAACTTCCTCCATCGGCATCATTTATGTTTATGCCAGCCCCTAGGAATGAGCAACCGGCAAGGGTAACAGGGGTTTTTTTAAAAATATTATAAATAAAAAAACTAATTATAAAAATGTTGCAAATTTAAAAGGTTTACAAAACTAATGCAATCCGCATGCCACTGCACAAGATTCACAGTTAAAAATAAAAAAAATATTAAAGAAAGGGGCCACGGATTATTGAATCCGTGACCCTGCCACGGATTCAGAATCCGTGGTAGACCTCTCCCACCCGTGAACTTCTCTGTGTTCTCTCCGTGTTCTTTCCGCTTATTTAAATGTGGTGCGTCCTCTTCATTTTCTCACCGAAGTCAAGCAAAAGCCTTAGGAGCAAATTTCTTTCTTTCGATCACCGAGCATCGAACACTCTTTCCAGCATAGCGTAAGTCTTCAACATTTTTCAAAATATTAAGAGGTAAGGATAATTTTTTTATTTATTATTTTTATTATTGTTCGTTCATTATACCAGTTTTAAGTAGTAACAACAGTTATAATATTAATTGTATTATTGGAATTATAATACTGTAATTTAGATTTTTTGGAATAATAATAACTATACTTAATTTAATTAAAATAATTATATTTACGTGATATAATATTATTTCTACAATAATTACAATAATTATATTTAATTTACGTGATATACTATTATATCTACAATAATTACAATATTTAATAACTATACTTAATTTAATTAAAATAATTATATTTACTTGATATAATATTATATCTACAATAATTACAATAATTATATTTAATTTACGTGATATACTATTATATCTACAATAATTACATTATTTAATAACTATACTTAATTTAATTACAATAATTATATTTACTTGATATAGTCTTATATCTACAATAATTACAATAATTATATGTACGTGATATTTAATTACAATAATTATATTTACGTGATATAATATTACAATATTTACAATGAGTATATTTACAATAATTATATGTATGTGATATAATAATAATAACTATATTTAATTTAATCCTAGTAGTTTTAAGTAATAATAATAACTATACTTAATTTAATTACAATAATAATATTAATTGTATTATTGGAATTAGAATCTGTATATAAATTACGGATTTTATATTTACGTGAAATTCTATGTATAGTATATTAATAATTATAATATTAATTGTATTATAAATTAGGAAGGTTAAAATTATGTGAAATTTTAAAACTTATTCTCAATTTGTTTTTTATATACTTTTTGATTTATGTTAATGAGTGATATATTTTAAGAAAAAATGATCTATTGGCAAAAATAATTATTAGTGGCAGGAATTAGCTAATAACCAAAATAAAATTAATAGTAAAATTAAAAAAAATGACACGTATATATTATTTAATAATATGTAGTTTTAATTAAAAACTTTTAAATCTTGTATTATTGCTTATTAAGGATACTACTAAACATTTTAATTAAATTAAATATGATAAATGTGTGGAACCTTAACGGCTTTTTTTAAAAAAAAATTATAAATTAATCAAATATAACAAGTGTGAGAATTTTGCAAAAAAATTAACGGCTTGTTATAATTTACATTTTTAATATTATTATATTATAAAATTACTAAGCCGAATACTAAAATAGTTGATGTTTGAAAAAAATCTCAAAGTTCATATTTTAAATGTAATTATATTATATTATTTAAATATGAGAATGAGTTAATATTAGCGGTTTATAATTACAAATGTTTAAAAATGTAATTTTTTATATAAGTCATACTAATTTTTTTATTATTATTAAAAAAACATTGGTATTATTAAATATATATTTTAGTTAAATTGAATTGACAATATAAATTTTAATAATAATGAAAAAAATTTGTAAGTGATTTTTGAACTTTTATTATGATTGTATACATTATGTCATGATTTTAATATATGTGTAAGAAATTCATAATTAAATTTTGTTATGATTGTATACATTATGTCATAGTTTTTGGTGAAGACATGGATACTATGAAGGCCTTACTTTACGTAGGTGGCTACGTCATTATTGAAGATGGTAGGGTTGGATATAGTATCCCCGCGACCAAGCCCATTAAAATCCCTCGGTCTACTACATTTTCCCAACTGGTAAATTATGTGCATCGGAAGCTGGAGATTGACAAATCAAAATTCTGCATCAAATTGTCAACGAAATATTGTTATAACTCGTTCTCTCGTTACATTGAAGAACATGTCTATATCACAGATGATGATAGTCTACAATTTATATTTGAGTTGCCGACATTGGATTGCATGTACTTGTATGTTGATTCATCGCCAGTGTTACAGAACGTAAGTGATTACGATTTTGATGCAGCCATGCCAGTAATAACGCAAGGTTTGGGAACAGTAGGTTTAAATGAAGCGGGACCTTCTATGTATCACGTCGATGAACAGTCAGCTCAAACATACTCTGTGATCGACACTGGTCCTTGGGATCACCATATCACGGGTCACACTGAAGAAGACTATGCATGGGGGATGAACAGAACACGAGAATGGGATTTCACTTCAGCGGGTTGGGATCATCATATCACGATTCCATCAGGAGTTGATGTCGCATGGGGTTCTAGTGGAACATGCCAATTTGATTTAAATTCATGTGATGATGAAGAAAATACTACAAATGTCAGACATTTTGATAGTTCTGCTGAGACTGCAAATATTCCCGCCCCAATCACGGAACACATGCCTGAGCAAGATGATTTATTTGGGGACAGTTCGCATCATGTCATGAATAGCGATGATGATTTGTATGCTACATCAAGTGACGGAGAAGATGAGCATGACGTTGACAATGCACATGAAGGGACATCGGCGCATGTGTTAATGTCTGGAGCAACAATGACAGAGAACATTCCTATTGCACCAGAGCAACATTTACGTGAAATTCCCCAATTTTTCAATGAAGTCTACGACGAACAAATTCCAGATTCATTTGGTATTCTTTCTGCATCACGAACAAACTTTTACAATCCTGAAAGGCCAGAGCTCATTGTAAAAATGGTATTTAAGAACAAAAACGATTTAATAGCTTCAGTGAAGGATTTTTCTGTTCGGGTTTTGAGACGTGAATATATCGTTGTCTAAAGTTCTCCGACAATTTGGAAGGTCAAATGTAAGAACTGGTCCGAAGATGGCAATTGTGGGTGGGGACTTCGGGCATCGTTGAAAAAAAGTTTAGGCTACTTCATGATCACGAAATATGGTGATGATCACACATGCATGTCTACCCAAGTCGGTATAGATCACCACAACCTTGACGTAAACATGATAGCCAGTACACTTTTGGGAATCGTGCGTTGTGATCCTGCATACGAAATCAAATATGTGCGAGAAAGTATTAAAGAAAAATATGGGTATGATATATCGTATGCTAAGGCATGGCAGAGTTTGAAACGCGCGGTGGAGGTAGTTTATGGCACATGGGAAAGCTCTGTAACTTTGCTTCCTAAATATATGGGAGCTTTGTCGAAGTACAATCCAGGAACTGTTGTAGAATGGAAGCATCTTCGACCGTATGACCATCCACATAAAGTTTTGAACTTTGTGTTTTGGGCATTCAGACCATGTATAGATGGTTTTCGACATTGTCGCAACGTAATCAGTGTAGGCGGTACCCATATGTACACCAAATATAAGCACAAACTACTCATAGCAGTAACATTGGATGCCAATAACCAGGTTTTGCCGCTAGCATTTGCGCTTGTTGATGAAGAAAAATTATGAGTCTTGGCATTGGTTCCTCGGTAATGTTGCACGACATGTTACCAGAGGGTGTAGTGGTGTGTGCCTTATATCTGATAGACATGCGGGTATAACAAGTGCAGTTCAAGATCTCCCTGACTTCAAGCATCCTCATGGTGTTCATCGTTTCTGTTTGAGGCACGTTTGCTCTAATTTCAACAGCAGGTTCAAAAACATTCATTTAAAAGACTTATGTTGGGAAGCAGGGATACAACACCAAGTAGCAAAATTTAATGCGACAATGGAGGCAATTAAAACAAATAATGCAGCAGCTTTCACGTATTTGTCAAACATTCCAAAAGAAAAATGGTCATTGGCTCATGATGGTGGATGGCGACGAGGGATAATGACGACGAACATGTCTGAGTGTACTAATGGTGTGTTGAAAGGGGCGCGACGTCTTCCAATAACTGCAGTAGTGGAGATGAGCTTACAGCGTTGCGTGCACTATTTCATTAAACGGCGAGCTCGAAGTGATAAGATGCTGGAAAAAAATCAACCATGGACCGACTATGCATACTCTAAATTTGATATGTGGTCAAAAAATTCAATTGAACATCGAGTAGTAAGATTTGACCATAGGGATAAAACAGCATCCGTCGCGACAGGAGGAAGACCGGGTCGTCAACATCACGTACAAGCTATGAACATTTCTACGCGTGAATGCACATGTGGTAAATTCACAATATTTGGAATTCCTTGTTCACATGTTATATGTGCATCGAAATGGTTTGGTTTGAATCCCGCACAGCTTGTACAACCATGGTTTACATTGAGTGAATACGTGAACACATACGATGGAAGATTCTACCCTATTCATGATGAACAATATTGGGATGAACCTACATTCCAATTACGACACAATGGTGTTCGTCGACAAAGGAGGCAGGCTGGTAGAGATCGCACGACACGCATAAGAAACGAGATGGATCAGCCATAAATGAGGGAGAGACAACGTGGGAGGTAAAAGATCTACAATAACGTATTGTACCTTATTTTTAAACCATATCATGTAAAGTTATTAATGTAATTACAAAATTGTATATTAAAATTTTGTATTTATTAATAATTCTTGTTCATTGCAGGTAGGTGCAGGTGAGAAGATCGAGTTATGGTGCCAAATAATTATGTTTGTGACGTAGATTTTACAATTTAGTATTGTATTGTTATGACAATTCAGTGTTGTATTGTTATGAAGATTTTTTAATATGTAGTTTGTTGACTTATTTGACTTGATTTAGCAATTATACTTATGTTTTTTCATTACTATAAATTTATCCGTAATTTTATTCATAAAAGAATAATCAATCACAATCAATACCTTTCACAATTTTAATAATACAAAAATTGTATACGAATGTTGAAAAATTATGTTGCAGCAACAACTTGTAATTAAAATAAAAAAATTGAAAAACATACAACAATACGATGTAAGTAATTGTGCATATCTAAATAAATAGTTAATGTCGATGGTAACGATGCCCCCTAGTGCCACACGGTGGTCTTCTGATTACTCTACGTCCACGACCTAACATCTGTTCATCATCTCCATGCGTACTTGTTTGTGCTGCAGATGTACTGGTATCGGAAATGTTCCCACCAACCTCATACCCTTCTGTATCAGAATATTGTTGAAATGGTATGGGCGACGTGTTAAAAGTAGGGCGACTCTCAATCATAACCGGTCGAAAGTCACTTTGTAAAAATTGTGTAAAACTACCAGCAAATGGAGTGTAGTAACCAGTGTCATACGATGGAAAGCTTGAAACCACTGGCGGAGTAGTGTATGCCATATTTGAATATGATGGTCCGGGTTCAAACTCATTTCCTGTCCACATCGGTGGATATTGCACCGGAGCTGGGCGTGTCTGTGACATAGATGCATATGTTATGTAACATATATTTAATACAATATATTAAATTTACGTACATATGTAGATAAATTGAACATGTCTTACGATAAATTGTCGGTAGTTTGCATCAACAGGATGGTAGCCCATGATGTTCGAAGGTACCACTGGCGGCGACAGAACTATCTGTGAAATACGATGATACCAACCAACATAGTCCATTGTGATGGCGGGTGTATCAGGTATGACATAATCCCCACCAATCACAAAATTATATCTGTCATTCCACATTTCTACAAAATCTTCGTGATATGTCGCCCAATCAAAGTTGTTTCGGCCTTGTCGAGTCAGTTTATGAAAATTGTCGAAGTTAGTAGCAGGTGGCGGAATACCCTGACGCATTCCAAACTGTCTGTCACGCCCCGAGACCGGGGTTAGTTGACACCGGCGTTGTTTTACAACCACACAATTGAAAACAACAAGCCTCGTAGTACAGTATAAACCAAAAATCAGTTTATTACTCATAATCAATCTAAAGATTGTCTTTACAACGTAGATTCTTAAAATGATAAAAATAATATGCGGAAGCTTTTACAACTTACTAAGCCAAAACTAAAATAAACTTCTTGAATCATCTTATTATCAGCCCCAAAACTGGTCTTGCTCATCCTCTTCGATTTTCTTTTCTGATTTATCTGGGGAGAGTAGAGTAAGGGGTGAGTGATATGGTCGTCACTCAGCAAGTGGGGGCCGTTCGAGTACAATATAACAACATGCATAATTTCGAAAATCACATTACTTGCACTTACATAACATCATTCATATCACATGCATAACATTTGCCAGCACTGAGATTCATCCACTTTCTATGATTTACTGATATCAGTCCCTAATTTTTACTCCTCTAAGGGGGCGAGGCCGTATAGCGGTTATGTCCCCCACCGCGTAAGGGTATGTCATGGTTGGGATTCCCACCCATATACAGTCGAATCCTCACAGTGCCCAAAACCGTATGACAACCAACACAAGAACGGAGTAGAAGAAGAACGTACTGGACCGTATTTTCGAAAAAACGAAATAAATATGCATAAACAAAATTTTAATCTTTAAAACAAGCCCACTTACCTTAGACTGGAAGAAAACGTGAAGAACTCTGAAACTATAGAAGAATCATGCAACCAACCCCTCGAAAACGCAGCAGCACATCTACCGAAAAATCAGCCGTCTTGAAAAATTCACTGCGCCTTATTTTATTGTTGGATCGGACTCAAAATTTTACAGTACGTTCACAAGTACGTTAAATATATTATGAACGGTGGGGATCGGGTTTGGAAGTCGTTTAGGCCTGTTCATACAGAAAAACCGTAGGTATGCTGAATTCCCGCCTAAAATCTGAGCAGTTTTCTTTAAAAGGCTATAAACAAAAAACTAACCGTTGGATTTTGCTGAAATTTGGATATGTTATGCGAAACATAACGAAGCATATTCTGAACGGTGGAGATCAGATTCCATACATCCGAGTGAGAGAAACGAATTTCTGAACTTGAACAGAATTTTGATGACTCGTGCAGAATTTTATGAGCAAAATTTCGAAAATTTGGGGAGGAAATCGAAAAACTCATGTAAATTCTGAATGAGAGGGTCCTCCTATTTATAAGGATGTTGTAAAAATCCTACCATAATTCGATTGATATTTCTTCCATAATTTCGAGATAATTATTCCATAATTATCGAGATACTCCTTCCTTAAATATTAGGATGCTACCTTGTTGAGAAAATCTACCTTGTGTGTAATATTTCCTTCCAATTTGATTGATGTCCAGCCTTATTTCGAAATTAATACATGATTTGCACTGGAATTTGAATTTCATGTATTTATTGGCGTGGAATTTTCAATACCATGTATTATTTAATATTTTCGAATTTTATTATAACTCGAAAATAAATTCTCATACATGTCTATATTAATTAATTGCATGCCCAAAACTTTAGGTTCTCACATCCCTCCCTTCTTATTATAAGTTTCGTCCTCGAAACTTGAGTCGGCTTGACTTTCGAAATGGTAGGGATATTGCTTGCACATTTTCTCTTCAAACTCCGAAGTATTTTCTCATTCTGTGTGTTTGACCATTGCACCTTGACATAGGGAATGATACATCATCTCGGTACTTGGTCTTTTTGTCCACAATATAAATAGAGACATCTTCATATTTCAACTCTTTCCCCATGTTACCTTTGATCATGAGCGGTTCAATTTCCATAACATGGCCTGGGCTAGAGGTGTATTTCCTTAGTTTGAACTTCTGAAATACATTATGGATTCTAGACATATCTGATGGCAATGCTATTCTGTAAGACAACGTGCCAATCTATCCAGAATTTTGAATGGTCCTACGTATCGAGGATTCACTTTTACAGCTTTACTAAATCTAAGGATTCCTTGCATTGATGAGACCTTTATATAAGCCTTTTCACTCACTATGAATTCCACTTGTCTTCTTTTAAGATCAGACTAACTCTTTTGCTGGTCCTATGCAGCCTTGAGTATATCTTTGATAATGGCCAATTTTTTCATTGTCGCTTGGAATAGTTCTGGCATGTCATGGATGTCTCCTTTATTTTGTCCCAGTACAGTGGTGATCAACACTTCCGTCCGTAAAGGCTTCAAATGGAGTCATCCCAATATTGACGTGATAATTGTTATTGTAGGCGAATTATATCAGGGGTATATGTTCACTTCAATTACTACTGAAGTCTATGACACATGCCCTTATCAAATCCTCTAGGATTTGAATCATTCTCTCTGTTTGACCATCATTTTAAGGGCGATAAGCCGTATTAAGAGTGACTTTTGTTCTCATGGCTTCTTGAAAGCTCTACCACAAACGTGACACAAATCTTGGATATCTATCCGACATTATGATTGTTGGCACTCCATGTAGCCGCATAATGTTATCCAAGTATAGAGTAGTCAACTTGTCAATATTATAATTCCTTCGAACAAGTGGAAAGTACGTAGATTTTGTGAGTCTATCTACGATTATCCATATCACGTCTTGACTCTGTATTGACTTTGGAAATTCTACTACGAAATCCATGGAAATATGTTCTCATTTCCATTCTGGAATTCTAACTGTTGCAGTAATTCTCCATGTCGCTGATGATCGACTTTCACTTGTTGGCATACTTGTCACTTAAATATAAACTCGGCGACATCTATTTTTATTCTATTTTGCCAGAAACTTTTTTTCAAATCTCTATACATCTTTGTACTGATGGTATAGATCTGGAATGTTGACTTATGCGCCTCTAACATCACTTCTTATCGAAGATTGTCGATGTCTGGCTCACACAATCGTCCTCTCATCCCCAAGATTATGTCGGGCCCACTTGAAAAGCTGACGACTTTATTTCCTTGGCTTGTTCTTTGAACTTCTCTAGTGTCATGTCTCGACTCTGATTTAGCTTGACTGCTTCTAGAAGACATGATTGCACAGAGAGTGATGTTAGGGTTATCTTACCCATGTTTGACTCAAAGTATTGGCTACCTTATTTTCCTTGCTGGCGTGGTAGCTTATTGTCAAGTCACATTCTTTGAGTAACTTTATCCACCGTCCTTGTCTCATTTTTAATTCTTTTTGAATGAACAAATATTCGAGACTTTGTGGCCAGTGAGTGAATACTTCACACTTGACATCGTAGAGATTGTGTCTCCAAATTTTCAAAGCAAAATCACTGCTGCCAACTAGAGATCGTGCGTAGGGTAGTTTTGCTCATGTGGCTTTAGTTGACTAGCCTGTCTTTCATGAGTACGCCTCTGAGATCTTCCTTTGATACTTCGCTGTAGATGGTAAAATCCTTGTCCTCAGTAGATAATACCAACATTGGTGTAGATGCTAGCTTCTCCTTTAATGTTTGAAAGCTCTTTCACATCTTTATCTTCAGTTGAATTCATAGTTCTTTTGTGCGAGTCTCATTGGTGATACGACTACTGAAGAGAAGCCCTCGACAAATTTCAGCTAATAGCCTAGTAATCCAAAGAAGCTTCTAATTTTGGTTGCATTCTTATGTTTCGGATAATCTAGAATTGCCTCCACTTTCTTAGTTCCATTGATGACCTTATTTTGAATGCTGACATTGGGGTGTCTTCTGCTCTGACCTTTAGCTGATTATAGCTTGACCTCAGGTCGAGTTTGGAGAAGACTGTAGCTCATTTAAGTTGATCGAAAAGACCGTCTATTATTGGAAGAATATATTTATCTTGATTGTGATCTTATAGAGTTCTCTATAATCTATACACAATCTCATACTTTAATAATGATTCTTTACAAATAGGACCGGGGCTCCCCAAAGAGATGCATTTGACCTAATCCATTTTTTTTGTCTAACAACTATTGGAGTTATTATTTTAGCTCCTTGAGTTCATCTGGAGCCATTCGGTACAGTTTATTGGAGATTAATGCATCACTGGTACCAAATTTATCTCGAACTCTACTTCTTAGTCCGAGAACATTCCAAGAAGCCTTTCTGGAAAAACGTCTGAAAATTTTCGTATTACTTGAATATCTTCCAATTTCAGCTTATCTCCTTCTTGCACTTTGTTCACCATTGTTAGGTAAACTTCTTCTCCCGATATTATGGCTTTCCAATTCTGGGTAACAGAAAAAATGCATTTCTGTTCCTTGGCATCGCCATGGTATCTGATTTCTTCTTGGTTTGGGGTTCAGAGTTTGACATTTTTACTCTGGCCATCTACTATCGCACGGCTCTTAGCTAATCAGTTCATCTTTAGGATGGCGTCGAAATCTACCGAAGTGAGTTGAATTAAGTCGGCACTGAATATACGCAAATTGATACTAATTTTATCTTATCTTGAAATTACCCCAATTATTATCTCAAAACTTAAAACCCATATAGAATATTGAAACTTAACTCAGTATTGATCTATAGCTTATTGACTTAAATCCCAAAAATTATAACCTAGTCGTTACCTCAAATAATTATTCTTTTACTAAATCTTATTTTCATCAAGATCACGAGCCTATCATGCTCTAAAACAAAGGAGTTCATTGAATGTCATTATCTTTGAATCATTCTTAGTACCATAAAAGGCAAAACTTATTGTACTATACTTTCCTTGATACCCATCAATATCTCATAACTTACTTTTTTTTTACGTAAGGTCGTAGCCTACTTGTTATCCCAAAATAATATAAATTCCTTAACCTGATGATATTTTCTCACAAGATATTCCAATGTTCTACATATTTAAAGTTAGCGCTTAATATTCTTAATAACCCAAACATATTGCTCACACAATTAACTATCGACACAAAATCAACTTCTATAGTACAGTTCTCAAAACTTATGATATAATCCTTATATCAACTTTTCTCATATTAGTTATCATAAATAACTTATCATCCTCGAGTCAATTTTTTTTCCCTTAAATCAGAAGTTTAAGTCAACTTATCTCTGATAGATATATTCTTAAAATAAATACAAATACTAATTGTTCTCATAATAAAATTTCAAAAAAATCGACAAGTAGTTCAAGAAACACGTTGAACGAGATTTTCGAGAAAGTTTCCAAAAGTAGAAAGTTTGGACATTGACCCATGGATAGAAAGAATACGTCGAGAGGATTCTAGAACAGTCGACGGAATTAAATTCTAAGTTTCCTATGAAAAGTTAGGAATTCTACGAAACTTTCCTAAAATAGCAAAAAAACGCGATTTCGGAGGTCTAAACGAAAGATTTTCTTGTTTTCGGACCACGCCTCACATCAAAGTTGTGAATAATACTTGTTCGGAGTTCCGAAAGGGACTGCATCAGCCTTTTGCCATAACCTGACAAATTTTTCTTCCCAACTGGATTATGAACCTGGCGGCTCTGATACCACTTAAATGTCACGCCCCGAGACCGGGGTTAGTTGACACCGGCGTTGTTTTGCAACCACACAATTGAAAACAACAAGCCTCGTAGTACAGTATAAACCAAAAACCAGTTTATTATTCATAATCAATCAAAAGATTGTCTTTACAACGTAGATTCTTAAAACGATAAAAATAATATGCGGAAGCTTTTACAACTTACTAAGCCAAAACTAAAATAAACTTCTTGAATCATCTTATTATCAGCCCCAAAACTGGTCTTGCTCATCCTCTTCGATTTTCTTTTCTGATTTATCTTGGGAGAGTAGATTAAGTGGTGAGTATTTTGGGAAATACTCAGCAAGTGGGGGCCGTTCGAGCACAATATAACAACATGCATAATTTCGAAAATCACATGACTTGCACTTATATAGCATCATTCATATCACATGCATAACATTTACCAGCACTGAGATTCATCCACTTTCTATGGTTTACTGATATCAGTTCCTAATTTTTACTCCTCTAAGGGGGCGAGGCCTTATAGTGGTTATGTCCCCCACCGCGTAAGGGTACGTCATGGTTGGGATTCCCACCCATATACAGTCGAATCCTCACAGTGCCCAAAACCGTATGACAACCAACACAAGAACGGAGTAGAAGAAGAACGTACTCGACCGTATTTTCAAAAAAATGAAATAAATATGCATAAACGAAAGTTTAATCTTTAAAACAAGCCCACTTACCTTAGACTGGAAGAAAACGTGAAGAACTCTGAAACTATAGAAGAATCATGCAACCAACCCCTCGAAAACGCAGCAGCAGATCTACCGAAAAATCAGCCGTCTTGAAAAATTCACTGCGCCTTATTTCACCGTTGGATCGGACTCAAAATTTTACAGTACGTTTTACAACTACGTTAAATATATTATGAACGGTGGAGATCGGGTTTGGAAGTAGTTTAGGCATGTTCATACGGAAAAACCGTAGGTATGCTGAATTCCCGCCTAAAATCTGAGCAGTTTTCTTTCAAAGGCTATAAACAAAAAACTAACCGTTGGATTTTGCTGAAATTTGGATATGTTATTCAAAACATGTGGAAGCATATTCTGAACGATGGAGATCAGATTCATAGCACCCGAGTGAGAGAAACGAATTTCTGAACTTGAACAGAATTTTGATGACTTGTGCAGAATTTTATGAGCAAAATTTCGAAAATTTGGGGAGGAACTCGAAAAATTCATGTAAATTCTGAATGAGAGGGTTCTCCTATTTATAAGGGTGATGTAAAAATTCTACCATAATTCGATTGATATTTTCTTCCATAATTTCGAGATAATTATTCCATAATTATCGAGATACTCATTCCTTAAATATTAGGATGCTACCTTGTTGAGAAAATCTACCTTGTGTGTAATATTTTTCTCCAAATTTAGTAGATGTCCAGCCTTAATTTATCGTGTATCTTTCACCGGATTTCGATTTCCATGTATTATTTATATTTTCGAATTTTTTATAACTCGAAAATAAATTCTTATACATGTCTATATTTAATTAATTACGTGTTCAAAAATTTGGGTTCTCACAATCTCACCTCAAATATTTCATATTTAAATGTGGTGGACTTGACTGCCGTTCCTTAGGAAACCAATGGCATTAAAATTGGTTGAACTTTATAGGTTGGTTCATCTAGCGAAGTTTAATATTTGAGGTGGTTAAGATTACCAATTATTGGTATATGTCAATGGCTTTTAAATTGCTAGAACTTACAGGGTGGCTCATCAAGAAAAGTTGTAGATTGCATTCTCTGTCTGAAAGGATATCATGAATGGAAGAAATCTGGGGGAATTGGAGTCTGAAGATATGGTGGAACAGTTAGAATTACGTCCCTGAAAGAATCACTCCATTATGCTGTGGGTAGTGAAAGTGCTGATGAATCAGTCACAGGTTCCGAATCATCACAATATGAACAGCTAAAAGAGTTCCTGCAATTTTTTACTGACTCACAAGAGGAATCCAGGGCTGCCAATGTACTGAGTTTCATGTTTGATCATTGTAGCCTTGGTCTCTTGCAAGCTTACGTGGCAGAGACCAATGAAGTTGGAGAAGACTTGCCTTTAAATCCAATGGTAGGTAAGCTCATTTCTGTTTATTTTTTTATGCCAGTAAATAGCTATATTGTACATGACTTTTTCTAAATTATTCAATGTAGATATTGAAAGAGAAATGCATTTTTATTTAGAAAAAATAAACATATATGATATAGAGTACATAACACATCATTAGTGCTAAAACAATACGCGTAGATGTAATTATCATTATTCGCTGGTTACTAGGCTATCCAGTCAACAGTTAATGATTTATTCTTGTTCCCAAGTGGTTGCATGTTGAACGCTATTCGCGATTCGGGGAGACTTGGATGACGGAAAGCTGTGACTTCCACCTGTTATGTTATGTGAATTAAGTGGAACTCTCATGACTTCGACTCATATTATTGAGGGAACTCATGACGATCGTCCACTACAATTCAATATTGATGGGTCTGTTTCACACGTGAAAATAAAACAGCGTCATATTATTGGGTCCTTATTAAACGTGAGGCGAAACACGGAGAGATTGCATAGGATGCAATTGAATTTTATCTTTTAGAAATTATAATTGGCTGATATTATTCGGGAACATAATTTTCTAATTGGGTTTGTATTTGAGGGTGGTGAAAATGTCAAAATAGTAGGAGACAAATTTATAAAATAAAAATCCATATTTTATATTTTAAAATAATTAGTAACCATTATCTGTTTTCGTTTTCAGTATATTTACGATGACGACTCGTAACCTGCTTTCAATCATTATCGATCAAAACAAGTTGACTGGCCCTAACTATAATGACTGGTTACGAAATTTAAAGATTGTTCTGAACTCGGAAAAGATTTCGTATGTGCTTGATAAGAAGCCACCGAGAGAAGCACTTTCGGACATCAGTGAGACTGAGTTGACTAAGCTAGAGAAATGTTGGGACCATAATTTTACGCTAAAAGCTACATGTTAGATTCTATGTTGAATACTTCAAATGAGATTCAAGGAGGCGGTGAATGCTGAGATTCACCTTCATCTGAAAGAATTGTATGGTGTACAAACTCGCTCAGAGACATGCTAGTGTTAAAGAACTCGTGACTACACGCCAGCGAGATGGGACTTGGGTCCATGAGCATGATGTTAGGATGATTGGGCTCGTTGAGAAGTTGGTGGGACTCGACATGTTTATTCCTAGTTGGCTCTCGACTGATATTCTCTTGCTGTCACTGTCCCCTTCATTCGTGGTCAATTTTAATATGAATAAGCTTGAAGCCGCCCTTGAAGAGTTGGTCAATATGTTTACTACTTTTGAGGCCACAATCAAAAAGAAAAAACATGTTCTTCTAGTGGGCTCATTGTCCGGTACGAAAAAAGGAGCCCAAAATAGAGTGAAGAAGGGTTCTGCCCTAATGAAAAAAAACAAGAAACCACACAAGAAACCCACTATGGGGCCCACGAAATCCTATAAGTCAGAACATACATGTTTCTATTGCAACAAACCAGGACATTGGAGGCAAAAGTGCACGGAGTATCTTGTCCAGAAGCGTTCTGACCATGGTATGTGTAGTGCCCGAAAACCTGTACATGTAACCCATGCTTGATTTAATTTGTTAACTTGTGTAATTAATTTAAAATGAGTTAAATGGTGCATGTTATATGATTTAATTGATGCTATATGTTCATTTGTTTATTTATATGCAAATTAAAATGTTTTCTCAAGTTTTAATTTTTTGGAGAATATGCGATGCGGGATCGACGAAAGGAGACCGGAGATGATGTAAGTGATTTAATAAAATGTTATATTTTTATTTAAGCAAAGAAAATTTGTTATTTTAAATGACTTATGAATTTAGCATTTTAAAGTTCAATTTAAATTATCAGACGATTTATAAGATTTTAAGCTTTTAAAATGTAAATTTTTGAAAAATTGGGGATCTAATCCTTAAATTGGGTGTAAAATATTTTATAATGAATTTTATGCCTTAATTAATGTATTTAATTAGTTTAAGTTAAAATAGATTTTTAAGTACTCCTTTTAACTATTTTCGAAATTTGGAAATTTTAATCTTGAAAATTTGGTACTTAATTATTTATTAAATCTTTGAGTGAGATTAAATAATTAGATTAGTAATATTTTAATACTAATTATTTAACTAAGCATTTTTTTTACTTTAATCTAATTCTCAAACTCACGCACACCTACAAACAAACACTCACACTTTTACACACACTAATTAACGTGTAAAACTAGGGTTGTGCCTCCCTTGAGCAGCAGCTTCTTGAGCAGCAGCCTCTTGAGCACTCATTCTAGCAATATTTTGGAGATTTTGGTGAGTTTTTTTCAAGAAACACGTCAAGGAATCGTCCTCCATTCATCCTCCACGTATCCTCGCGTCGGTATTCGTTTGTTCAAGCGTTTAGCCGTAAAGGCATGTATAAAATTTTTTTTACGCATCGATCTCGTCATTATATGTATTTTGATGTATATTGTGCATGAAAATTTGTTCGTTATGTGCAAAGTTTGATGGGTTATGATTTAAACGATTTCTAAAAATTTTGAGTCACAAAACCCGCTATTTGCTGTCATTTCGATTCCTGTGGTTTATATGTCCTTTGTCTTGGAAAGTCTTCAACATATGATTTGTAGTACTCTGTAATACATTCGATTTGATAGCAACTTCGTAATTTTCTGATAAGAAACGAGAAAGATATGATTTTTATCATAAAATCGCACAAGCTGTGAAATTTTCTGTGTCATAAAACCCGTCACTCTCTGTTATTTCGAATTCTGCGACGTATAGGCTGGTTTTCTGGAAATATTTTCAACATATTATTTGTATCACTCTATATTATATTCTATTCGATAGCAAATTCGTAATTTTCTGATAAGAAACGAGGGAGGTATGATTTTTATCATAAAACCGCACAAGCTGTGAAATTTCTGTGTCACAAAACCCGTAACCCTCTATTATTTCGAATTCTGCGACTTATAGGTTGGTTTTCTAGAAATGTTTTCAATATATGATTTGTAGTACTCTATATTATCTTCGATTCGATAGGAAATTCGTAATTTCTAATAAGAAATGAGAAATATATGATTTTTATTGTAAAACCGCTCAAGCTGTGAAAATTTGTGCATGTTCTTCATGTTTTCTCAAGTTTTGGTTGCAGGCTTCGTTGGGATCTCTTGGATCTTTGCTGCTGTGGTTGGGGCAGTATGTCCAGATCGTTCCAACGAAGTCTTCACATTTTTAAGTATGATCGACGTGCAAAAATATTTTATTTTGGAGGTATGTGATTTGTCTTGTGACCACCCGATAAAGCATGACTGGGAATTTATGATTATGAGATTGGAAAGCGGTAAAGCATGACCGAGGACCTCTCCACCTGGTAAAGTATGACCGGGGATTTATGTATGTGGGAGTGGATATCCAGTCGAAAGGCTGTGGTGATTCCTACCAGCCCAGTATTGTGGTTTAGTCTAATCAGATGATTTATGTTACGGGCCACTTGATTTGAACATATTTCTATGCAAAATTAAGTATGATTATGTATGTTATGATGGAAGCACTTTTATGAAATTATTTATGCAATTATGGCACGTTTATGTTTATGTATGTTCAACTGTTATTCCGTACACGCTACTTTCAAATGCATGTGATTTTATTAAGTACTATTTGCTATTCATGGTTGATGCGTGTTAAGTATTTAGGCTCACTAAATTTGGTCGATGCAGATGTTGATGCTTTTGAGGAGACAGGAGGTGATGGCCAATGAGCTTGCTCGGATTGTGCGCAATGCAAACCCGAGGACCGCTACTGTTATGAAAGGATTTTATGCACGTTAAACTTCGTACTTTGATTTTTATTTATTCAAAATTTTGTTGGCAAACAAGTATTTTCAAATGCTCGATTTGAATAACGCTTTTACAGTAGTGATGAATGATATTTTTTTAATGCCATTAAAATATTTTGTAAAATATTTTGTACTTGGATTATTTTCAAGAATTTAGTCGATCCTTTTATTTAAATTCAGAAGGTTTGGGTTTACTATTTAAATAACAAAAAAAATTATTTTCCGTAAATTTTAAACTAGTATTAGTTATTTTATTACAGAATGTTACAGTATGTTTTACATAGAAGTAAATGTCTCAATTAATTCCTCTTCTTGGGTATTGGATATCGGATGTGGTTCTCATCTATGCAATGATTTGCAGGTGATGGCAAGATGTTGGAAACTGAATTTTGGTTGTTTGACAAACTAAGTGCTTAAATCGATTGGATTAACTGATCAAGAAGTTTAAAAGAAACTGAACAAATACTCAACTGACAGTTGCCTTTAACTGAAGTTTAAACGCATATTAACAAAGGCAACTAAAATCTGCTGAACTGAATCTACGCAGACAACTGACTGATCAGTTGCTACATTCAGTTATGAGCTTATCAGCCTTTGTTTATCAGCTGATCCTTCGGTTGTACACGTCATCAGTTAACGAAAAGGATATTCAACTGACAACAGTACAAAGCAGACTGCAAGTGATAGTGGGATCGTCGCATTTCAGAAAAGCTACAGTGTACGAATATCAGAAGAATATTGACGTGGCAAACAACGGATATAAAAATTCAAATTACATTGTTTATTATCGTTGAAGAGATGCCTATAAATAGCAGAGAAGAGCAGTTGAAAAATAACGATTTACCATTCTATCATTCTTGCTGTTACTCTGCATGAAATTCTCGATCATATTCAAAGAATTAGAAGCTCACACTTATCAGATATATTCGTAGCATTCTAGGCTACTTTTGGAGCTTACTAGCACAAATCATCTTGTTGTAAATTCGATCTTAAAAAAGATCAGTTGTGCTAAGTCCAGTTGAGTACTGTGAAACATATTGTAAACTAAGAGTTTCAGTTTTGGCATTATTAATTCCAAACTGAAGTGGGACCGTACAAGTGTTTGTATCGATCAAAGTCTTTTAGTGGATATCCTATCCTTGTGATAGAAGGGGTGACGTAGGAGTGATTGAAATCTCCAAACATCCATAAAATCTCGTGTATTCTCATTTCAGTTTTCATTCTATCTATCAGTCAGTTTATTTCTGGACTTTATTATTAACTGATTGATATCGACTGACAAGATTCTGAGTTTCAATTTGTCACTAAACTGACTCAACATTCGAAAATATTGCGAAAATTGTGAGTGTTTATTAAACTCCCCTTCTAAACACTCTTTCACCAGTTAATCGGTCATATCAAATGGTATCAGAGCAGTTAAATCTTGTCTCAGAATATTCTTATTCACAAAACTGATCACCATGTCTTCATTCAATAAAATACCAATGTTTTCCAGAGAAGATTTCGATGACTGGAAAATCAAAATGCAAGCTCAATGCTATGGCTATTGATTTTGATTCAGTCTTGATAGTGAAGGATGAAGGAGTCAATAATATCTTTCTTAAACTGGAAGCAGCCGGACTGAAGGGATTTCTGGGAAAATTTTCCCAAGAAATTTATCTGAAGGAGATTCAAGACTTCTACGCTAATGGATACATCACTACTGATGGCAAGATCGCTACTACTGTCAATGCTCAGTTGCTGATTATTGATGAAGATTCCTTCAGCGATCTATTTCAGCTGCCTACTGAGGGGCTTGCATATAACACTGAAGTGAAGGCATCTGATGAGAGATGCAAACCCTTCTTTCTGCTGATGGTCGGAAGATCAAGGTTTTCGATCCCAAGAAGGAGCTGAAGCCAAAAGTACAGTTGCTGGCTGATATTGTAGCCAAGGGGCTATTGGCAAAGGCAGGATCCTTTGCTGCCTTAACTCTAAAAAAATTTCAAGCCATGACTGTAATCATGGCTAACAGGAAGATGAACTGGAAGAACATTATTTTCAATATCTTGAAGAATATGTTTCAATCAACCAAGCAATCCAGGGGATATGCAGTGCAACTTAGCTATATGCTGAAGGTGAATGGGTTAGTGGGTGATGCTGCTGAGAAATCATCCAAGTTTAAAATTTTCAATGCTAAGAATGTCCAGCCACCGAAGCTTAAATTGAACATGTCTCATGAGAAGTTTTTGAAGGTAAAGAAAGATATTGGGATGCAGGGGGCTCCCAAATCAGTTAAGAAATCCCGAATGGAGATTCACAAAAAGGCGCTTAAACGTAAACTGATTGTCAGTGAGACTGATTCTGAGAAGATTCTATCTCCCAAGATATCCAAAAAGCCCAGGACTCAGAAGACAAAACCAGTGATGGTTGTGGGCATCATCCCATCTAACAGGCTCATTCAATCTGGAGCTGAACAGCCAATCAAGGCTACTCCACTAAGACCAATACCAGTTGGAACGTCAACTGATGATCAGTTACCTCTAGCTGTTGTTCTCAAAAAGACTATCACCGAATCTGGCGATAAAAATAAATCTGTTGGAGTTAAGGCTCCACTCATCACTATCTCCGGACCAACCCCTCTGCCAGCTGCAAGACCTAAAGGAGTAGTGATTCGAGAACAAGTTGATTCAACTAGGTCAGGACTGAGCATCTCTCATGTTATGGATGATTCAAAAGGCAAAGAAAAATGACTGAAGAGCCCAGACCAACCAACACCATTCAAACTCACATTGACCTTATCTAGAAGGAAGTCAATTAATTCTCTGAAGGTAAACTCAAAACTTATGATGAATGGGTGAAATTTCGAACTGTTGTGTTTGCCAGGCAGTTGCAGAAGAATTCAGTTATAAAGAAGTTCATTGCCTTGTAAACAATTGTTCTAAAACTGGTCAAAGCCGCTACAGTGGTACAAGAACTGGAAAGAAAGAAATATTTCTTTGATCAGGTACGTGCAAAGAAGCTGAGTCAGATGATTGGTCAGCTACACCAGAATTATGATCCCACCAGCCCAACTGCTCTTAATGACAAAGCAGTTCATGACCAACTCGACATGGATCTGTTATATCTGCAAATGGCGATCTAGAATTGGGAAATGGATCAAGAACTAATCATTCCAGAAAATTCCCAAGAACTTTTCATCAGATGAGCTAGCTGATCAATCAGCTCAACCCAAAAATCCATCCAAGGACCCAGTTACTGGCTCTATTGAACAGGTAACTGATTCTTCTCCAAAGGATGCACACCAGTCAACTGATGTTCCTCAGTCCTCAACTTCTGGATCTGAACACTACACGGTCGCTGAATTGTCATTAGCAATTATTGATGAAGTCATGAAATCAGTTGCCTCTGATATTCAACTATCCTCTACTGAAGCAGTTGAAGAGTTGTTCGCAACTGAAGAATCAGTTTTTCAAGCCCAAGATCAAACAACTGAAGAGCCAGTTCAGTTGACTTCTACAACTGAATAGGAAGTGTTGAGAACTGAAGAAGCAGTTCAGTCATCTGCTATGAGTGAACAGATTTTATTTGAAGAAGTGCCATCTGAACAGCCTTCCACTATTTCAGCTGCTCAGACACCTGAAGCATCAGCTGAGCAACCAGCTCAAGAAACACCTGATATTTCAACCGATCTTCCACCCGAGGCACCTTCAAACTCTGCTGCTGATCCAACTTCTTCTCCTCCACAGCCTCAATAGGTAGTTCTACCAGAAGCCATTTCTGAAATGGTCAATCCTGCAACTGAAACATCGGACGAGGCCCTGGCAATCTTTGATCAACAGAACAGAGAGCAGGGACCAGAAACCTCTGGACCCTAGTCTCCTAACATCTCGATAGCAACTGAATCGTTGTTTGAAGAAATTTAGGCGATCTAGTCTAATCTCGTCGGTATAGTGTCTTCCATGTCAGATATCAAGTCAACCCCATTCTTGCACACTATGATATTTGATTCTATAAAGGAAAACACCATGGGAAAATTGCAGCAAATCCAAAAGGACGTCACTTCTTTATTCCTTCAAATAGGCGAACTTCGGAAAGATAGAGTGTCAACTGAAACTCATTTCCAGACTCAAGCTTTGGTTACAAGACGTCTTGACTTCCTGGAAAACACTATGTCTAAAAGAATGGATTTACTGCAAGAAATACTATTAAATGCGATGTCAAATCTCAACACAGATGTGCAAACTTTATCGAGAAAGGTTGACGAGTTTGACAAAAGGGGGAAGAAGATGAACCAGGAAAAAAGTATCAGCCACAAAAATTTTTGAAGACCGTCAAGGAAAAATAGAAGATTATTTTATTCAAATTTTTGAAGATTGTTTAATTCTTTTATTCTTTGTACGAATCTATACATTGAAAGGATTATTTTATCTACAAAGTATTTGAAGATTATTTTTTTGTGAGTTCAGTTGATCAGTCCATGAATTCCAAGTTTTGTCAAACACCAAAAATGGGGAAATTGTTGGAAACTGAGTTTCGGTTGTTTGACAAACTAAGTGCTTAAATTGATTGGATTAACTGATCAAGAAATTTAAAAGAAACTGAACGAATACTCAACTGAAAGTTGCCTTTAACTGAATTTTAAAGCGCATAATAACAAAGGCAACTAAAATCTGCTGAATTGAATCTACGCAGACAACTGACTGAACAGTTGCTACATTCAAGTGTGAGCTTATCAGACTTTGTTTATCAGCTGATCCTTCAGTTGTACACGTCATCAGTTAACGAAAAGGACATTCAACCGACAATAGTACAAAGCAGACTGCAAGTGATAGTGGGATCGTCGCATTTCAGAAAAGCTACAGTGTACGAATATCAGAAGAATATTGACGTGGCAAACAACGGATATAAAAATTCAAATTACATTGTTTATTATCGTTGAAGAGATGCCTATAAATAGCAGAGAAGAGCAGTTGAAAAACAACGATTTACCATTCTATCATTCTTGCTGTTACTCTGCTGAAATTCTCGATCATATTCAAAGAATTAGAAGCTCAAACTTATCAGATATTCGTAGCATTCTAGGCTACTTTTGGAGCTTACTAGCACAAATCATCTTGTTGTAAATTCGATCTTAAAAGAGATCAGTTGTGCTAAGTCCAGTTGAGTACTGTGAAACATATTATAAACTAAGAGTTTCAGTTTTGGCATTGTTAATTCCAAACTGAAGTGGGTCTGTACAAGTGTTTGTATCGATCAAAGTCTTTTAGTAGATATCATATCCTTGTGATAGAAGGGTGACGTAGGAGTGATTGAAATCGCCGAACATCCATAAAATCTCGTGAATTCTCATTTCAGTTTTTATTCTATCTATCAGTCAGTTTATTTCCGCACTTTATTGTTAACTGATTGATATCGTCTGACAAGATTCCGAGTTTCAGTTTGTCACTAAACTGACTCAACATTCGAAAAGATTGCGAAAATCATGAGTGTTTATTCAACCCCCTTTCTAAACACTCTTTCACCAGTTAATCGATCCTTTCACAAGAAGCAAGAGTCTTAGAGATGACGAGACATTTTTGAGATTAGGAAATGGAGCAAGGGTTGCTGCAACTGTCATGGGAGATGTTACTTTGATTTTAAACAATGATTTTAAGTTACTTTTGATAGACGTTTTATATGTTCTTGAGTTGGTTAAAAACATTATTTCTATTTCTATGCTTGATAGAGATGATTATTCTTGTGTTTTTGCTAAATGTGTTTGCAATATTTACAAGAATGAATGTTTGATAGGAACCGACGAATTAATGAACGATATATATAACTTAAAATTGAAAGATATTATGTTGAGCAATATCCAAGCACAAATGAAGACAACAACAAACAAAAGAAAATTAGATGATCCGAATCTCGCACAAATATGGCACGCTAGACTAGGTCACATTTTCCCAAAGAAGGATGCACAAACTAGTGGGAGGAGTCATGTTTGACTTTTCAGACATAAATTCTCTACCTACTTGTGAATCATGTCTAAAAGAAAAGATGACCAAGACTCCTTTTAATGTAAATGTGGAACATGTACGTGGATTTGATCCACACAGGTATTCGTGGTCCGCTAAGTGTTAACACAAAATATGGGTAATCCTACTTCATTACCTTTACTGATGACTATTCTAGGTATGTGTATGTCTACCTAATGAGACCCAAATATGAAGTATTTGAAAAGTTCAAAGAATTCAGATTAGAAGTAAAAAAACAATTAGAAATAAGTATTAAGACACTTCGATCTGATCGAGGTGAAGAATATTTGAGTACTGAATTCATGGATTATCTAAAAGAGAATGAGATTCTCTCACACTGGACTCCACTGGTGACACCACAATTGAATGGTGTGTCTGAACGTCGTAATCGAACTTTGATGGACACGGTTCGATCTATGATGGGATTCACTGAATTGCCTACATCGTTTTGGGGCATTGCGCTTGAAACTGCGGCAATGTTGTTGAATAATGTCCATACAAAAGTATGTATAAAACACCATATGAGATATGGACGGGAAAAACTCCAAAATATTCTTACTTAAGAATATAGGAATGTCCTTCTTACATAAAGCAGACAGTGAGAGACAAATCGGATGGTCGATCCATTTTGTGCTATTTTGTGGGGTATTCAAATAATTCCGTTAGATACTATTCTATCATACCAAGGAAGAAAAAGTGTTTATTTAAAAAATGTCACCTTTCTAGAGAATGAATTTATATTAGATAGAAAAAGTGAAATGATAAAACTTGAAGAAATTCAAGATACTATCTCCACTATAGAAATTTAACCTGATCCCCAACAACCAGTAGTTGAAGTATACGCACCTAGAAGGTCTAATAGGATTATTAGACCTCCTGCTAGATATACGCTTCTTTATGAACAAGGCCATGATGAGCCTTTCATGGACGTGATCCAATGAACTTCAAGGAAGCAATATCTGATACCGATTCATCCAAATGTCTTGAAGCCTTGCAGTCTGAAATGGATTCTATGTATTCAAACCAAGCCTGAACATTAGTGGATCTCCATGTGAGGGAATTGTTCCCATAGGATGCAAATGGATCTACAAAAGAAAGCTTGGGGCGGATGAAAAGATATTGACCTTCAAAGCAAGACTAGTAACAAAAGGTTATACTCACAGACAAGAAATTGAATATGAGGAAACTTTTTCATCAGTTGCTATGTTTAAGTCCATTAGAATACTACTAGCCATAACATCATGGTATGACTATGATATATGACAAATGAATGTAAAGACAACATTCATCAATGGAGATATTAAATAAGATATTTATATGTCTCAACCTGAGGGATGCACATCAGGAGGAAGTAAGCATAAAATATGCAAACTTCAGATATCGATATATAGTCTCAAGCAGCCATCAAGAAGTTGGAACCTCATATTTGACAACACTATCAAGGAATTTGATTAAAAATCCCGACGAACCATGTGTGTACAAGAAAGTTAGTGGGAGTGCGGTGACATTCCTAATACTTTATGTTGATTATATCCCTACTCATTAGGAATGGCGTAGGATTACTACAATCAACTAAAATATGGTTGGCAAGTAAATTCTCCATGAAAGACATGGGTGAAGCATCCTATGTATTGGGAATACAAATCTATAGAGATAGATCAAAGAGGATGCTAGGGCTCACCCAAGCGATTTATATCGACACCATTCTGAAAAGATTCTCTATGGAAGAGTCCAAGAGAGGATACTTACCAATGTGTCACTATGTTGCTCTATCTAAAGCAATGTGCCCCAAGATTGATGAAGAGATAGAGATGATGATAAATATTTAATATGCGTCAGCTATTGGTAGTATAATATACGGTATGATATCAACGCGCCCTGATGTTGCTTACGCTCAGAGGATTGCAAGCAAATATCAGGCGAACCATGTTCCAATGCATTGGAATGTTGTGAAAGATATTCTTAAATATCTAAGGAAGACTAAGAACTTGTTCATGATCTATGGGAGTGGAGAATTAAAATTGAAAGGCTACACTAATTCCAACTTCCAAAGTGACGTAGATGATTTAAAATTCTACCTCTGGTTTTGTATTCATGCTCAATTGTGTGACTGTCTATTGGAAGAGTTCCAAGCAAGACACCGTTGCGGATTCCACAATTGAAGCTAAATATATTGATGCATCTGCTACAGCCAAAGAGGCAGTTTGGATGAATAATTCGTACAAGATTTGGGCGTTATTCCTAATGGAGTTGGTACAGTGCCGGTGTACTGCGACAACACTGGTCTGTTGCATAAGCAAATGAACCAATGTCTCATCCGCGATCCAAACATATACTGAGGAAATTCCACAACATCCGAGAGATTATGGGAAGAGGAGATATTTCAGTTGAGAGAGTCTTCTCTGTAGATAACAGTGGCTGATCCACTTACAAAGCCCTTGTCAGGACCATTGTTTGAGAAGCATCGCGAAACAATGATACTAAAGTTTATGGGTAGTTGGCTCTAGGGTAAGTGGGAGATTGTTAGAGTAGACGCACATGTAAGCCAACGGTTGGCTAATGAATTTATTGACTCGGTTTTTATTAACAGTCTTTATTTGAATATAATTTACATTTAATGATTTTGTTTCATTTTATCTGTATACCTATGTAATTGACATAGATAAAGACCTTGATTATACTTTGATACGAATGTATCGTACTTCGATGTTGAAACTCATTTGTAAACATTGAATATTCTAAATTCGTTCCTAGTTGATTCAACAGCCTAAAAACAAGGATAAAGGCCGCTTGAGACTAACATCTGTGATGTTGTATACCGTGTTTCATGGTAAGGGCATATAGATGTCCAATCATGTATATGGGTAATCATATGATGATTGTACCGAACAGCCCTCCCTCGGACTTTCCAAGTGCTTATCATTCATTGATAGGAAAATTCTTTGGTTTTGATTGTACATCATTAGTCTTTTCAACTCGGGACAACACCGATGCTCTATATATTAGAATGGTGCTTTGACTCGTTTACCGACTCCGCGATGGTCAAAAGGTGGCGAGGTTGGGTGCAATTATGACATGTGTAGGAGCCGGTGCATTGTAATCAGGAATTCACCGCTGACCTATGAGTGTTGATATCCTATGTGATCTAACGAAATACTAGTGCATGAAATATGTGGCCATAGTGTAAGATAATGGATCGGTGCTAGGCACCTGCGAGAGTGTTTCAAGCACGAATATTCTTAATGAGCTGCAATAGCTCGTGTTCTAAGAATGTAAACATCAATGAATTAAATCGAGTTTGATTTTAAACCAAGCGTAAAAATACTCGAAGTAATCATTCGTTTAGAAAGCTGAACATTTTAAAGCTTTTAACTTGTGTGAACTGAATAACTGAAATAAAAAGGACCGGTTCAAGCTTGTATTAGTTCAGTTATGGTGAGAACTGAACTGATATCAGCTCAACTAATCAAATCAGTTTAAAAGCAATAGTTAAACAATTAAAGACACAAGTTATGTTTATGGATATTCGGATAGGGGTGTCAATCGGGTGGATTGGGTCGGGTTTCGGGTCAACCCGCGAAATTTTTTTTATTTTTTTTCAACCCGAACCCAACCCGAACCCGAAGCAACCCGAAAACCCTCAACCCGAACACGAACCCGTATAACCCGACTCAACCCGTCTAACCCGCCTAACCCGAATTTTATTTATTTTTTTAAAATTTTTTTACAAAAATTAATGAAAAAAATTTATAAAAATAAAAAAAAAATAATATTTTAATTTGAACACATAATAACAAAATTTTCGATTTAAATTTGAAAGTTTAATCGTAGAAAATTAAAAGAATATTTACTAAATCAAATAAAAAATTGTTAAAAAAATAAAAATATGCAAAATAAATATTAAATTATGAAAATTTATCATATAAATATACAATAAATTTTGTTCAAACATACAATATATAAAAATATAGGTAATATTTTCAAAAAAAAAAGTTCGCGGGTCAACCTGCGACCCAACCTGACCCAACCTGAAACCCGCCTAACATGGCACTAACCCGAATCAACCCAACCCGAACCCGAAAAACCCCAACCTGAACCTGATTTTTTTCGTGTTGGGTCGTGTCGGGTTGACGGGTCGTGTCGCATTTTGACACCCCTATGTTCGGAGACTTCAACTGCTCTCATGTCAACCCTTCTACCACCTCTGGTAGGATCCACTAGAAAACTTTGATTTATACAACACATTGTACAAACCCACTCAGCTTAGGACTTATTGCCTAACTGAACTCTTAGTCTAGACTGAAGGCAGCAACTTCTAGCCAACACTTGTTTAACGTTTATGTGTTAAAAACTACATACACAAGTTTAATGTCTTTGTCCAAGACTCACTCAGCTATTCAATAGGCTCGATTCTCTATGTATATGTGAGTGATGGTGTGTGTGTGTGAGAATTGATCTATGAATACAACATGAAAGTGTTCTCACACACTTAGAGAATTTTGCTTATAATATAAGCTGATAACACGTTGAAGTGTTCCCTCAAATCTCGGTTGGTTGCTTCTTGTAAGCTGATATGAATTGAGCGTGCCCTATCTTCCTCTCTTTGTTTTTCTTGATCTTGTATTTATAGAGACAATGTGACCGTACATCAAGACTCATCAAATATGTCTGTTTCAATTTGAATATGTTCCTCGAAATTTGTGTCTTGTACTTTCTGACAGCCATTTTGGAACGTATTGCCTTTACGCTTAGCTGCAACGTTCATTATTGTCCTTTGATCGGACATTTGCTTTTCTTAATGCGCACAACTGGATTCCACTTAGATAGATTGTCTTGTCTGCAAACTGGTCGGCTCCTAACTGATGCTCTGAACTGGTCTTGAACTGGTGTGGTGAAATCAGTTGGCTCGTCAGCCGAACTGATTTGACTGATACACACTACAATAAAATACTGAATACACAACACTTAAAAGACAACGATTTTTTTTTGAAAAACCGTTGTTTTTTACTTTTTAACAATGATTTTAGTGAAAACCGTCGTTATTGAGTATTTTTTTTAAGCAAAGACAACGGTTTTTAGAAAATCGTTGTCTTTGACCCCCCAAAAAAATGCTAAAAGACAATGATTTTTAGACAACAGTTTATAAAACCGTTGTCTATTATTGTGTTTTTTGGATAAACGACAACAGCTTTAGAAAACTGTTGTGGATTAGCGTGTTTTTTGGACAAACAACGGTTTTGTGTAAACTGTTGCTATATAATTTTAAATAGCGACAATTTTGCTAGCGACGATTTAATATTAAATCTTCGCTAACCGTCGCAAACTGTCTATAAATACTCGGATTTTCGGTCCATTTTCCTCCACAACGCTTCACATCTACGATAAATGTTTCTTTCTTAGACGATTTTAGTTTCGATTTAGGGTAAGTTTTTTCGTTTAAATTCTTGGTAAATTTTTAAGTGTTAATTAAGATCATGAAAATTATTAGCTTAGTCAGATTGTAAGTTTTTTTGGTAGATTTATTAAATTATAAAAGCAATTTTTTTATTTTAATTTAAAAATTAGCGACAGTGTATCTCTAAACAGTCGCTAATTAGCGACGACTTAGTCAAAAATCGTCGCTAATTTTAACGATCTCTAATGAGCGACAGCTTACTCAGAAGCCGTCAATAAAATTAGTGACGATAACGACGATTTTTGAACAACCGTCGCAATATGCTAGCTATGACAACAGTTTAAAATCGTTGTCGTTGAACACATTTTCAACAATACCATCAATTACAACAGTTTTAATTGACCTAACGACAACGAAATATCCGTTTTTGTTGTAGTGACAGTACTGGTCAGCTGGACTTTTCATCAGTTGAATTCTTCATCAGCTGGCCGAGCTTCTGAAGATCTTCTGATGAACCACCTATCAGATAAACAATCAATGGAACTATTCTCTGATATATCAGTTGGACTGGTTCAGTTCAATCAATCAGTTGGTACTTTCATTTTGAGTCTCGATAGCTTCAGTTTTGGCTCGTAAACTGTTCAGTTCGAATCCTGATTGGTTTCAGCTTTCTGCGCAATTAGGTAAACTCGTTAGAAACAAAATAACAAGTTTTGTTAACATCAAAATTAAGATTGCGAACCTGAAATGTTCCAACATAAGATGTACAATAGGGACAAGGGTTTTCTAGTTGTGCATGGGATGACACTATCAATATTTCATGAATGTATCACATAGCTATTCGAATCTAATATGCAACCCTCAATGAACCAATGCTTGCAGATTTGATCGGGATATATGAGATGAAGGGACTGTACTGTACGTTAATCATAATCGATTGATTCTTGCAGGCATTATCGGTGATACTTAAGGAATTATGGGACGATGCTACTAGACGCTCTTACCATGATTCGATGTGTTTAATCAGAAAATGATTTCTGACATTCCTATGATCAAATGTTGGTGAATGGAATGAGACAAATTAGAGTAAGCCTGAATGAAGAAAATGTGTTGAATCACAAAGAGTTGTGAACCCACGACTAGTTATATCTCTGAACAATTGAGAGTCACACAAGCACTGGATCATTTGTTCCCGTTGAGAAATAAATTCAAAGAGTTGAATCTATATAAAATTATGAGATAATAAATTAAAGTAGCTGATATTTATGATAATCAAAATTTGGAGAGAGTAAATTCAAGGAGTAAAATTTATATAAATTTGAGAATTTAAAATATTAAACTCAAATGTTTAGTTTATAAAAAATTAATTAAATGTAATGGAAGGATGCATAATGAGCTTGTAGGAATATACGTACAACATGCTAATTAATTAAAGTTCTTAATGTAAATTAATATATTAATTAATCAAACTAGTTGGACTAGTAAAAATTAATTAATAAGCTCATTATTGTTAATTAAGGAACCTAAACCTATAACTAAAGAAATTAGATTAATAGTTCAATATTAAGGAAGGTGGCCACAAACCCTAGCCTCCACACCCTTGCAATTTTCGAAAAGCTCTCCCCTCAAGCTCTCATATTTCGGCCACACCAATAAGAAATATAGGGTTTGAGGCACCTCTTAATTTTTGATCTCAATGTTAAAATACTTCTAAATTTCTAGTGCAATTTAGAAGAGGGACAATCGATTCAGTCGTGGACCGGATTAGGAGGAATGAAAAAGGAGTTCAAGAAGATTGTTCATAGGGAATACTACAAGAACTATATCTGCTAAATCCGGAACAGTTGGTTCCGAGTGATTTATTCACTAAAGGTATGATTACTAACACCATATGAATGTTTTTATTATTCAAATCATACGAATGTCCAAAGACATTATTTGAATGTCAAATAAAATTTTCAAAACTTTCGCTACGTTTAGGACACGAGAAAATCGATTACCCAACATCTTCCTACCACAAAGTGTTGGAAGAAAACCGAATTCTCTATAATCGAGTCCAAGACCTAAAAGGTGATATATCTTTTATTTTAATTATTTTTTTAATTTTATGGCTTCATGAATGCCTATTTTTTAAGATTGAATTTAATACAATACAATGCTATGATCACTGGAACAATCAGAGTTTATTGTAGAGTATGACCTTTCCTTTCTGAACAATGTAATGGGCAGTCAATAATTGATTTTATTGGAAAGAATGGAAACATCATGATTGTTAACCCCCAGAAGCAGGGTAAAGAAACGAGGGTCTTCTCGTTCAACAAGGGTTTTGGGACAAATGTGTCGCAGCGTGTGTCCCAACTTAATTGTCCTTTGCGTTGATGTTGCAGTCTGGCCAACTTCAAATCAGACATTTGGAGATTTAAAGTCAAGCATGTAATTAGCTTCATTAGTATGAGAGGCAAAGTCTAAAGTAATTTCAAGTTTTGAAAACTTCTCGTTCTAATATGTTTTCAAATGTATGCAGATACCCAACCTCTGGTCAAATCTGTTGTAGTTGGTTACAATGTTTGCATATGGTAAAACTCGGTCTGGGAAGACTTATACAATGGTAATGAGAACTACCATTGTTTCCATTGCATTTCACGACATTTTTTGGCATTATATGTTAGAAAGTTTTATTTTGCGACTCGAAATATGAGCCATTTTTGGCAGCATGTGCCCTTCAGAATTTGGACATGAATTGTGTTTGGTCTTGTGACCTCTGTGAACACTAATTTCTTCTATATAGACTTCTTGAAGCCTTTAAAGTTATTGAAGGCGCTACATAGACAACACACATCATAAAATTTAATATTATATGACCATAAAAGAATATGACAAATAATGGTATATCCTGCACCACCTTATTGGGAATTCTATTTATCCTTGATTGTAGAGTGGCCCGACTTGACAACAGAGGAAACATGGGGTGTCAATTAGCTAGCTCCGCGTGACCTCTTTCAAATTTCAAATGCCAGATCAGATGTTGTAAACTATGAAGTTGGAGTCCAAATGATTGAAATATACAATGAACAAGTTAGAGACTTGCTGGTCTCGGATGGGATTAACCGAAGATATCCTTGTTCATTTTCTTTCTTGTGGCTGACGTAATAATTTTTCATTCAGGATTTACACGAATTAGTAATAATTTTGAATGGCCTTAATTGCTTTCACGTTAATAATTCACAGCGAAATGGTCTTACAGAGAAGGTCCGGGACACTCCTTCGCAGAGCAGCATATTGGGATGAATTCCTTGAAGGTGTACCACCTCGTCAGGGCGCAGAAGACCCCGGATCTTTTTGACAAGATCCGAGCTAATATCCTCCCCAAAGATATTGGGGACGACCCAGGGCTTTCCCCCGGAGGGACCGGCAAAAGAACCAGTCATAGGTGGAGACCGGGCAATCTCCTCAATCTCATCCTCTACCACCACCGCTTCCGCGATCGGCTCCTGGGTGGCTTTCCTCTTTCGCCGATTCAGAGGAGCCGGGTCTTCCTCAGTAGCAGGGACGGTGGATTCTTCCCGGGGAAGGGCGGTTTCCTCTTGGGCCTCAGCCTCCACCTCAACTCGGCGTTCTTCGATTTCCCGGGCCTCAGCCGCCGCTCGGGCTTGGCGTTCTTCCTCCTCTTGAATTTCCCAGGCCCTCTTCTCAGCCCAGATCTTTTTCTGCTCAGCTTTTCTCCTAGCAGCAGCCTCCTGAAAGCTTGCCCTGATCATATCTTCTTCGGCTGCATCGAAAATTGACATCAGAATTAAAAGCATACAAGAGATGAGTAGACAAAGTGACAAGGCGATTTTCCTGACCGGGCACACAAGACTAATCGGGACAGCGAGTATGACTCTAGCCCGACTAATTAAGGAGGTAGTGATGATGTCCCGGAATGACCTGGGTCCGGGATGGGTCCCGGGACTTCCCGGGCCATGGAGCATATCCATGGTTAGTGCCCGGGCCAGGATGGATGCTCTCAGGCCAATAGTATGACAAAATGGATTAATGTCTCGAGCCATTAGACCACCCGGGACACGATTTCCCCGAGATGTGGAATACCCGAGTTTTTCTGTAATTAACCTGAGAGACATTCTGCTCGGTCATCTCGATATGAGTGAAGTATTTAATGCCGCCGATAGACAGTGTGTATAGCCGACCTATCTCTAACACTAATGCGAGTGGTCAATGAATCAAGTAGTCTGGATGTGACAAGTGTGCGATTTGACATGTCAGAGTAATAGGATATAATCAGCCACCCTAGTATAATTAATGCTCAAACACGAGAAACGAGGTCATCATTGCATCCTCTACTATAAATATCAGGTTCTTTATTTGCATTTATTATCTATTCACATATTAGTTCACACATTTAATACTCTCATTTACTATACACCAATTCCACAACCATCACTTGGTTACATTGGTTCTTTGCTTGAGCTATTCACTGACTTAAGCATCGGAGTGGCCAAACCGGACACCCCACCGGCGCCCATTCACGTGCTTATTTTTCTGTGCACAGATCTCATAAATCGGACCGAGAAGTTGCGAGATTCAAGCCAGGCATCCAACTCATATTTCCTTCGATATTTTGATAGTTTACCCGGCAGAGTTCCCTACCCGACTCGTCCATTTCGCCCGGGTTGCATCAGATTTATTGAATTTATCCCTTGCTGCAGCATTTTGACTGTTCGTGTCCAAGGAAAAGAACTAGTTTCAGGAACCACACTAAATCTTTGCCTTAATTTAATAGACTTAGCTGGAAGCGAGAGAGTTGACAGATCTGAAGCTGTTGGTGAGCGACTGAAAGAAGCTCAACATATTAATAGATCTCTTTCTGCCTTGGGAGATGTTATTGTTGCTCTGGCACAAAAGAGTTGTCATGTTCCTTACAGGAACAATAAGCTGACTCAGGTGTTACAAGATTCTTTAGGTAATGTGAAGCCACAGTTAGAAGAGTAATTTTTTGGCCTATGGTGTATCCAGATATAAACCAATGCTTTGCTTTTGTCTTCCTTGATTTTCATGAGAGAGTTCTTATATAATAAGCATGTTCTGGATACGCCATCTTATGATATTATATGGCTTTCTAGTCAAGTTAGCTGTTTTGGAAAGCATGTTGTTCTTATTGCTGCTATTAATTTAACAGGGGGGCATGCAAAGAAGTTGATATTTGTGCATATAAACCCAGATGTTAATTCTCTAGAAGAGACAGTTATCACCTCGAAGTTTGCTGAAAGAGTCACCGCAATTGATCTTGGGGCAGCCCAATCAAATAAAGAAACCTGTGAAATTAGGGAATTCAAAGGAAAGGTATGTTCTTCTGCCGTTACTTCTGTAATTTAGTTTTGATTTGTTCAGCTAACATTTGAATATTTATGTAATATTGAGATTTCAAACCTTAAGTTATAACTGGAGAGAAAGAAAGCTGAATTTGAGCAGCTGAAAAGTCGCACAAATATTCGAGGCACGGTGTCACCTGTTCTGATGTCAAAAAATAATTACAATACTCTTTTGAAGCCTGAAATTAGTCAACCACTTGTGTAAAACACAGAGGTAAATGAAGGAAACATTGTCTAAAGTAACAATCATTGCTGATAAAAGAAGCTTGTGAACTCAAGTAAAATCTTTCTTTTTTGCTTTTTCCTTTTTCCAGTCTTACCATGGAAAGTAGCTCGAACAAGGCCATGGAATAGAAATTAGCTTTTGTGGTTTGACTTTATAATAGCCTGTAGTAGAGTGGATGGTGAAAAAATGCTTGATGGCTTTAGTTCATAAAGCCAAGTTGGCACTAAATACCTTGGGCTCACATTTATGCTATTTCAGGTAAGAAGATGTTCCTCCGATAAGCAGAGAAGGCTTTGATTTCCCTCTAAATTCGTGGACTAGGATGTCACACCAAAGATCCCCGTCTCTCAAGAAAGACGTGTAAGCTCCATCAAGCCAAGATCTTCATCTCCTTCAGTTAGGAGATCAATATCCACTGATAGAGGTGTCCTCATCAGACCTAGAATAAAATCGGAGGTGCTCGAAAATCCACCAGTCACAAAAGTACCCTTCCCAGCTAGTGTTTCCCTCCATAAATCTACCACCAATATACATGCAATACTACCATCAAAGGTTAATGCACGTCTATATCAATAACTTGTAAAACATGGTAATCTTCCAAATGTGTTGAACATTGTACAAAAGGTTACGTTTCGAAAAGTTAACTCAAAATGAAGAGGAGCAATTCAAACAAGTGCTGAACGTGAGACAGGGTGGCATTAGAAAAACCAAACCAGAAAGTAAGATCAAGGCCAAACATCAGTCATCCGCTAGAATTCGTTAGACCGGAGTTGCAGATAAACTGCTTTATGATATGGACTCTGGTAAACTACCGGAGCGGACAAAAAAACTCGATTTTTCAGATCTTGAAAATATCCCTGAACCTGTCCGATTGACAGTTAATGATAGCAATACTATGAAGAATCTACACAGGAACTCCTCGAGAGAGACTCAAAATGTAGAATTGAATTATGTCAATTTGGATACTTTTCAAAATTCAAATTTTAATATGAAAGATTTTCTTGAAATTAAAACCTTTTAAATTGTTCATATCATTTTATTTATTTAAAGTTAGGGTTTTATACAGAGTACATAAATTTATATGTGTAGTACTGTATGAATGATAAACGCATTTTGTCGTTCCTTTTTTAATACAAGTGTGATATAATTATGAATAAAAAAAATTCATTTATTCAATGTTATCCATGAGGTTAACTCTTCAAAAATGCACAGGACTCTGAAACTAAAGCTCTACCTAGATGTGAAAATAATGTATATTTCATTTGGAAATGCATATTTCATGATCAAGAAATATATAATCATTCTAATATATATTAATATTTTTCGAACGTGAAAAGTATGATTTCCAATGGTTAAATTTCCATAAACAACCTCCACAAGCATACTGAGCATATTATATGCAAGAAAACAACTTCTGTTCTACGTATAGTTACTACTTCCAAAGCCCTCAAAATCCAGTCTCCACAATTCACAATTTATTTCCCTTCCATATAAGCATGCCAAAAAAATTTCATCTCAATCTGACAGTTAAATATGTTGCATTAACTTTTGTACATTGACTGATTTACAAACGTATGAAAATCCAAAAATTCCTCACTCTCATCCATTTGAGTATTCTTTTGGTGGCTTGTGATATATCAAATAGAGAAACGTCTTGTCCAAGATCGGTCCAAGGGAGTCGAGCCACAATTAAATCATGTTGGAGTCACCGGAAGTTAGTTGTTTATGGCCATTTTCAACCAACTCTCTTCTCACGCTTTGAATCTTTGAATTGAGATATTGATGCAAGTTCTTCCCTTCTGAACCACATAGGTTCATATATGAACGAGGTTGACAATAATTTCTTTCAAAAATTACTATTTGTCCTTCTGTTATATGTGTTCCAAAAATGTCTGTGATGGGATCAGTTCCAGGCACCTACGAGGGTGCTTCAAACACAATATTCTCAATGAGCTGCAATAGTTCGTGTTCTAAGAATGTAAACACCGATGAATAAAATCGAGTTTTGTTTTAAACTGAGCGAAAAATACTCGAAGTAATCATTTGTTAAAAAAACTGATCAGTTTAAACTTTTAGCTTGTGTCAACTGAAATAAAGGGATCAGTTCTTGCTTATATCAGTTCAGTTATGGTGAGAACTGAAATGATATCAGCTTGAACTGATCAAATCTGTTTAAAATAATAGTTAAACATTTAAATACACAATATATGTTTATGAATGTTCGGAGACTTCAACTGCTTCTATGTCACCTCTTTTACCATCTCGGGTAGGATCCACTAGAATACATTGATTTATACAACACCTTATACAAACCACTCAGCTTAGAACTTATGCTACCGCCTAACTGAACTCCTAGTCTAGACTGAAGGCAGCACCTTTCAGCCAACACTCGTTTAACGTCTATGTGTCAAAGACTACATACACAAGTTTAATGTCTTTGTGCAAGACTCACTCAACTTTTCAATATGCTCGATTCTCTGTGTATATGTGAGTGATCGTGTGTGCGTGTGTGAGAACTGATCTATGAATACAACACAAAAATGTTCTCACACACTGAGATTGTGCTTCTAATCTAAGCTGATAACACGTTGAAGTGTTCCCTCAAATCTGGGTTGGTTGCTTCTTGTAAGCTGACATGAATTGAGTGTGCCCTATCTTCCTCTTACTGTTTTTCACACACTTGTTGATGGTCTTGATCTTGTATTTATAGAGACAATGTGAGCGTACATCAAGACTCATCAAATGTGTTCGTTGCAGTTTTAATCTGTTCCTAGAAATTTATGTCTTGTCTTTTCTAACAGCCATTCTAGAACGTCTCGACTTTAAGCTCTACTACAACGTTCATTATTGTCTTTTGATTGGATAATTGCTTTCTTTAATGCGCACAGCTGGATCCCACTTAGATAAGCTTGTCTTGTTCTGCAAACTGATCGGTTCCTAACTGATGCTCTGAACTGGTCACCTGAACAGGTCTTGAACTGGTTTGGTGAAATCAGTTGGCTCGTCAGCTGAACTGATTTCACTGATTCAGTTGAACCGTTCAGTTGGGCTCTTCATAGTTGAACTCTTCATCAGCTGACCGGGTTTCTGAAGGTCTTCTGCTGAACCACCTACTAACTGAACTAGTCTTTGATATTTTAGTTGGACTGGTTCAGTTTGGGCAATCAATTGACATTTTAAGTTTGCGTCTTGATAGATTTGGTTTTGGCTCGGTAACTGATCAGTTTCAGCTTTCTGCGCACTTAGGAAAATTAATTAGAAACAAAATAACAAGTTTTGTTAATATCAAAATCAAGATTTGTGAACATGAAATGTTCCAACAGTCTGTGATCGAGTAATAGTTCTACGAACAAATGTATTGTATCGACTTGGAAAATGGAAAGATTTGGACAAATTTTACGTTTTGTTACCACTTTATGGAAGGTAAAAGTGTGAGTGGAATTATGTATTGTTTTAAAGGCTTTAGTATATTTTAAAATTTGATTTATGTACTATATGTTTGTTATGTCTTCGCTTCCTTTGCTTATGTATGTTTTGTTGGGTGCAATAAATGTCCTTGCTTGGTAGAGCGATCGAACCGTGGTGCTTGAGCTGCTGTGCGGTTTATAAGATTTGAGTTGCACCATTACCTCTAGCTATAGCTTTTGGTAAAGTGGCAAGCGCTCGGTCCTACAATTGGTATCAGAGCCAAGGTCACGGGTTCGATTATCATTGATTACAAGGAGTGAAATTATTGGGAGGGAGATTGTTGGGTGCAATAATTGTCCTTGCTTGGTAGAGCGATCGAACCGTGGTACTTGAGCTGTTGTGCGGTTTAAAAGATTTGAGTTGCACCATTATTACTAACTATAACTTTTGATAAAAAGGCAAGCGCTCAGTCCTACATGTTTAATTCTGATTATGTTATTTCACGTCTATCAAGTTTTAAATATGTTAAAAAAATTATTAAATATAACACTATCTCCACTTATTTTCTTTTTTAGCATAAGGTTTGAGAAGTTTATTGATGTTCCAATTAGTGATATATTTAATAATGTTTAAATCTCGAGGCGAAATCTTTTAATGTAATTTATAATTTCAACCTATTTAGATTTAAAATTAAATTTGAGATTAAAAATGCAACATATATTTTCCAATCATTCAGATTTAAAAATTGAAAATTAACAAGAATTTGAGAAGTTCAAATAGGAAAATAGATTTTTTATTGATTACATCATGTAATTAATTACATATTTAATATCAACTGTCAAATATTTTAAGTTGTGTAATCCGATAGATCTATTTGGTCATTTATAAATGCACGAGTGCTGAAACTTTGATTACATGAACATTGCATTTATAATAAGTGAAGGGAAATAATATTTCCTGTAAAATCCAAGATTTCGATTTTATCATGATAGTATTTGTAATTTTAGAGTGGATAATTCTATCGTGTACAACATTTTGAACTCAAGAATTTAAGATAATATCGTGTATATTTTCGAACCTTGAGCAGATAAAGATCTAAGATTTCGAGATGATATGGAGATACCGAGATAAAAATCAAGCCAAGGATAGTACAACACTTAGAATTCGAATTCAATGGTGTATTTAATGGATAATTTTGAAATTTTATAGAGATGAAAGATTTAGATATCACCTAAGATCATGGATAGATCACGATTCTATATGAAGATTTGATTCAAGTTTAAACGCGCGGATAATAAACGATCGGATGGCAGCCAACCCCTATAAATAGGAGGGCATAGTATCTCGAAAATCACACCATTCTCTACTCCAAATTTTCGAGTTTCTCTCCTAATTTTCTTAGGATTTTCTAGGGCTTGCTCTCTCAGTGTGCGAAGAAGTGAAGCGCTGCTGCAGTCCAAACCCGTAGCTGGGGTTCGAAAATTCCAGTGCAAGGGACCTCTCTTTCTCACGTTTTTTTTTTCTACAAGATCTAACGTAAGTGGGCTTGTTTTAAATTGTTGAATTTTCGGTGCATGTATTTTCGATTTTGTAAAAATTCGGTCGAGTACAATTCTTCTTCTACCCTTCTGGTTAAGATTTTCGGCATGAGTTTGTTTGACACTGTGAGGATTCAACCCGATATGGGTAGGAATTCCAACCATGATATGACCCTCATACGGTGGGGATATAACTGATTCGGCCTCGCCCCCTTTGAGGAGTAAAAAATAGGGACTGATATCAGTAAACCATAGAAAGTAGAGGAATCTCAGTGTCTGGAAAATGTTATGCATGTAATGTGAATGTTGTACAAGTTATGTGTTTTCGAAATACTATGCATATTGTTATTTTGTACTCGAACGGATCCCGCTTGCTGAGTATTTCCCAAAATACTCACTCCTTACTCTACCCTCTCAGATAAATCCGAAGAACAGGTCGAAAAGGAGGAATCTGAACATTTTTGGGGCTGGTGATTTGCTAAAAATTTCGAGGATTGTAGTATTTGGATTTCGAATTTTCAAAAATTTAATTGTAAGACGCTTCCGCATTTTATTCTTTTCAGTTGTAAAGACATTGGTATTTTTTGAGATTTATGAAATAAACTGGTTTCGGTTTATACTGTGCCACGAGGATGGTTGTTTTCGATTGTGTGATTGATAAACAACGCCGATGTCGACTAACCTCGGTCGCGGGGCGTGACATTTAAGTGGTATCAGGGCCGCCAGGTTCATAATCCAAGTGGGAAATAAATTGATTTTCGAAAGAAAAACCGACAAAAAAAAATTTTCGGTAGAATTTTAACTCGAGGCCGACGCTATCTCTTCGAAACGGCCCTACGAGCGATTTTCACCAATTCGTCGTGAGGTAGGTGTCGAAATCGCGAAATATTCCTTCGTTTATGCCTCCGAAACCCCGTTTTTGCCGTTTTAGGAAAGTTTCGTAACCCCTATAACATTTTGTAGAAAACTCCGAATTCGATTTCGTCAACTGTTCTGGAGTCCTCTCGACATATGCTTCGAATCCATATGTCTATCTCATAACTTTTCATTATTGGAAATTTTCGAAAATTTTAATTATTTTATATACTTGACTCTATATGACCCTGATATTTTTATTCTGTCCTATTTATGATATTCTGAGCATTTCTTTTTTCTTGTTTCCAGGAAATGGCTCGTATGCGTGTCACTGCTCGTAAGAACAGTAGCCCCGATTACTCATAGGGAGACGATTCCGTTAGACTATCACCAACCTCGAACGCGCGCTCAGGCGGTTATACGTTTAAAGGAATTGGCTCTAGGACACCAAGATAAGACTATCAGAAGGCTGAGAGCCAGTAATTTCGAGAGGAGGCAACAAGTGGAGAACTTAACTACCAAGCTGATGGCAGTAGAGAAGAGGAATGATGAGATCTTTCAAATGTTCGAGCTCACTAAGGAGCATAATTCCGAGCTTCGAGACTCTTTAGACATAGCAGTGGGTCAAGCCAAGCGGGCTAAGGAAGAAGTGGATCGACGCACCATGGAGTTGTCTGAAACACGTCAAGCACGACTAAAGGACAAAAAGAAAATTGAAGAATCATGGAATATGATTATGCAGTTGTCCGAGAGTAATCAAAGGCTGTCCAAGGATGTGGACAAAGGTAAAGTGAAGAAGAAAGAGCTCATCGAGAAAAATAAGGCAAATTGTATACATTCTAGGAACGGGTTAAATGACGCTGTAGGAAGCATTTTATCCCACATTGAAGAGATTGTTGAGTTGAAATTAGAGAATCAAAATCTCCAGTTGCAGCTTGCAGACTTCATAGACCCGGAGGTGCCGGAGGAGGATCCCGAGGATGAAGAAGCCCCACCCGATGTGGCCATGGGAAATGGAGAGATAGTAGAGTAGAGCGTTTTAGTGGACCATTCTTAGCAGTTTATTTTCCTTGTTGCTACGTTTTCTTTTCAAAAATTTAGTACATTATTTATTTCCCTTAGATTGGTCATGTTCATTTATTTTGAGAAATCAATAAAATATTTTATTTGTCCCATTGATTTCAATTAATTTCAGCACAATCTATTGCATGAACTCTACGCGTACTACAAATTCTTAGAACTTGCAATTGTAGGAAATGGCCGGCAGACCCCCGAGACAGAATCGCAACCCGCGTTATGCGAATACCGACCGCGAAGGCAGACAGGAGAATGTACAAGAGAATGGACTGCCGCCTGCAGTCAACCTAAGCCGAGCCGATCTCATGGCCATAGCAACTATAGTGGCAACAACACTGCAAGGGTTGGGAAACCCGAATGCCAATCAACCACCACCACCACCTAATGGAATCAAATTTCATTACGAGTCCCTCCGCAAGAACAGATGTCTGATATTCCGAGGGGATGCTGATCCCGAAGTTGGCCAGAGTTGGCTAAAGAGTGTCGAGACTCAGTTAAGGCTATTGGAAGTTTCCGAGGCACTCAAAGTTGATGTGATTGTGCCTTTCCTAGAAGACAGAGCAGCTAAATGGTGGGAAGCAGTCTCGCCAGCCATGACCGCTGCTGGACCAATCACATGGCGAAACTTCCGAGAAACATTTCTGAAATAGTACTATCCGGCAGAAGTCAGATTGCAGAAATTAAGTGAGTTTGAAAATCTCACTCAAGCTCCAGATATGTCAGTAGTGGAGTATACATCTCAGTTTAATGCCCTTGGATCGTATGCTCCGGCAATCATGGCGGACGAAGTTTTGAAGCTGCACCGTTTCAAGAAGGGATTGAACAGCCGAATCCAGTCGGACTTATCAGTTTATCAGCCCGCCAATTTTGCAGATCTTATGGGCGCAGCTATCCGAGCTGAAACCGATATCCGTAGAAGAGAGGGAGAGAATAAGAACAAGCGTCCGCATATCGGTCAGTCTTCTCAGAGTGGTCAGAAGTTCAGGAAACCCAATCAATCAGGCGGACCTTCTTCAGGGCAACCCTCAGCAGCCATTAACTACCAAGGACCCAAACCTTGCCCAAAATGCGGTTTCAGACACCCCGGGGAATGTTGAAAGGCCAGTGGCGCGTGCTTCGGATGTGGAAAACCAGAGCACCGAATTTTTGAATGTCCTACTGCCGCCAATCAAGCAGCCGGGCCCAATAAAGAAACTGGGTCGAATGTGGGAGCTAACCCCAACGAACCAAAGGAGAATAAGCCTAATGCCAGGGTGTTTGCCATGACGCAAGAGGAGGCAGACGACGCAAGCAACGTCGTGTTAGGTACCATATTTATTCAGCAAGTGCCTGCTTATGTGTTATTTGACTGTGGTGCTACGTATTATTTTATTTTTAAGAGATTTGCTAAGAAGTTAAGATGTAAGCCCGAGAAACTAAATGAGCCCTTTCGAATAGCCACACCTACAAATAGGGCCATTGAAACTCACGAATTTTACAGAGATTGTAAAATCAGTATCGGTAATCAGAATTTTAGCGCCAACTTGATACAGTTGATCATGGTCGATTTCGACATCATCTTAGGAATGGATTAGTTAGCAAGAAACAACGCAATAGTAAATTGCAAGGGAAAGGGAGTCAAACTCCGAACCCCAGGTCAGGAAGAAGTCGTGTTTCATGGTAAATCCAAGAAACGAAAAGCACTCCTTTCCGCTTCCCAAACATGGAAGGCCATGAAATCCGGAGAAGACATCTACCTGGCAATGATTAGCGAATTGCAAGGAGTAGTCGAACTAAGGATAGACATCCCAATATTATGTGAGTTCCCGGATGTTTTTCCAGAAGAACTCCCAGGGACAATCCCGGACCGCGAAGTTGAGTTCGAAATTAATATAGTTCCTGGTGCAGCACCGATTTCTAAAGCACCTTACAGGATGGCGCCAGCTGAACTCAAGGAGTTAAAAGAGAAAATCCAGGAATTGCTGGACAAAAAGCAAGTTCGACCTAGCGTGTCCCCATGGGGAGCACCAGTACTCTTTGTAAAGAAGAAAGATGGGAGTATGAGATTGTGCATCGACTATAGAGAACTGAACAAGATCACTATCAAGAACAAATAGCCTCTCCCGAGGATAGACGACCTATTTGATCAGCTTAAGGTAGCCGCAGTCTTTTCTAAACTGGATCTGAGGACTGGTTACCACCAACTGAAGGTCAGGGCTGAAGATATCCCCAAAACAGCTTTTCGGACAAGATATGGGCACAACGAGTTCACGGTGATGCCTTTTGGGCTGACCAATGCACCTGCAGCCTTCATGGACCTAATGAACAGAGTGTTCAAACCATTTCTAGACCGATTCATAGTGGTGTTTATTGACGACATCCTCGTCTATTCTTCCAACGAGAAAGAGCATGAAGAACACCTCCACCTTGCACTACGGACTCTGAGAGAAAATGAACTCTATGCTAAGTATAAAAAATGTGAGTTCTGGCTGAAGAGTGTATTCTTTTTGGGACATGTGATCTCTGAAGCAGGAGTATCAGTGGACCCCAAGAAAGTCGAGGCAATTACAGAATGGCCAAAGCCTAAGAATGCCACAGACATCAGGAGCTTTCTTGGACTGGCAGGTGATTAAAGAAAGTTCGTCGAAGGTTTTTCTTCAATCGCCATACCACTGACTAAACTCACTCAGAAGAATTCCAAGTTCATTTGGGACGAATGTTGCGAGAAAAGTTTTCAGACATTGAAAGAAAAGCTCGCATCCACGCCAGTACTAATCTTACCCATGGAAGATAAGGAATTCACCATCTAAGGAAGGTCTGGGATGCGTACTCATGCAAGAGGAAAGAGTGATCGCCTACGCATCGAGGCAGTTGAAACCGCACGAACGGAACTACCCTACGCATGATCTTGAGCTAGCAGCAGTTGTCTTTGCTTTGAAAATTTGGAGGAACTATCTCTATGGCGCCAAGTGCGAAATTTTCACAGACCATCAGAGCCTCAAGTACTTGTTCACCCAAAAGGAACTAAACATGAGACAAAGGCGGTGGATCGAACTACTGAAGGATTACGATTTGACTATAAGTTACCATCCAGGTAAAGCGATCAAGGTGGCCGATGCTCTAAGTCGTAAAAATGGAGGCAAGATCACTCTAGCTGCACTCTCCGCTCGGCCATGTCTGCAAGAGACCGTCAAGTTAAATCAGGACCGAGACCCCGAGCTAAAGAAACTTAAGGAGAAAGTCGAAAGCGGGAAGTCTGAAGATCTACAAGTTGATGACAAGGGAATCCTATGGATGAAAGGACGACTATGGGTACCAGACAGCGATAAACTTCGCCAAAAAATACAATCGGAAGCACACAAGTCCAAATTTTCAGTCCACCCAGGGAGTACAAAAATGTACCGAGACCTTAAGGAAAATTTTTGGTGGAATGAAATGAAAAGAGACGTGGCAGAATTTGTTGCTAAATGCCAAATTTGTCAGCAGGTCAAAGCAGAGCACCAGCGACCTGGAAGATTGTTGCAACCTTTGGAGATACCTGAATGAAAATGGGAGCATATTTCCATGGACTTTGTGGTAGGGTTGCCGAAGTCGAGACAAGGTCAGGACGGAATATAGGTAATTGTAGATAGACTTACAAAATCTGCACACTTCCTACCCGTTCGTATGAACTACAATCTGGACATGTTGGCTACACTGTACATGGACAATATTGTACGACTTCATGGAGTACCAGTGAGCATCCTGTTCGACAGAGACCCAAGGTTCGTCTCACGTCTTTGGAAGAGCTTCCAAGGGGCCATGGGAAAAAAAGTTACTCTTAGCACGGCCTATCACCCTCAAACCGATGGCCAAACCGAGAGAACAATTCAAACCCTGGAAGACATGCTGCGGGCATGCGCCCTAGAATTCGGTAGCAATTGGAGCAATCATCTACCATTGATCGAGTTTTCTTATAATAACAGCTATCACAGCAGTATTGGGATGGCTCAATATGAAGCTCTGTATGGAAGGAAATGTCGGTCACCCTTATATTGGGATGAAGTGGGAGAGACCCGAACTCGTACAGATAACAGTAGACAAGGTTACAGTCGTCCGAGAGAAACTCAAGGCAGCTCAAGACCGACAAAAGAGTTGGGCAGACCTGAAAAGAAGGCCAGTAGAATTCAACATTGGCGAGAAAGCCTACGTAAAAGTCTTGCCTATGAAAGGAGTTGTTCGTTTCAGTAAAGCTGGGAAGCTAAACCCACGTTATGTGGGACCCTTTGAAATTTTGGAGAAAGTGGGCACACTGGCATACAGACTGGCACTGCCGTCGAACATGTCTAGAATTCATAACATTTTCCACGTTTCCCAACTGCGGAAATACATCTCGGATCCCAGTCACGTGTTAGAAGTAGAACCGCTCATGATCGAAAGTAACTTGGGAGAAGAGCTAAAGTACGAAGAAGTTCCCATCAGAATCGTGGACACCAAGGACCAAGTACTAAGACGACGAATCATTCCCTACGTCAAGGTGCAATGGTCTAACCATACTGAAAGAGAAGCCACGTGGGAGCTAGAAGAAAGGATGAAGAACCAGTACCCGTACCTCTTCATAAACCAAGCCAACCCAAGTTTCGAGGACGAAACTTCCCATAAGGAGGGAGGGATGTAAAATCTAAGATTTCGATTTTATCATGATAGTATTTGTAATTTTAGAGTGGATAATTCTATCGTGTACAACATTTTGAACTCAAGAATTTAAGATAATATCATGTCTATTTTCGAACCTTGAGCAGATAAAGATCTAAGATTTCGAGATGACATGGAGATACCGAGATAAAAATCAAGCCAAGGATAATACAACACTTATAATTCGAATTCAATGGTGTATTTAATGGATAATTTCAAAATTTTATAGAGATGAAAGATTTAGATATCACCCAAGATCATGGATAGATCACGATTCTATATGAAGATTTGATTCAAGTTTAAACGCGCGAATAATACACGATTGGATGACAGCCAACCCCTATAAATAGGAGGGCCTAGTAACTCGAAAATCACACCATTCTCTACTCCAAATTTTCGAGTTTCTCTCCTAGTTTTCTTAGGATTTTCGAGGGCTTGCTCTCTCAGTGTGCGAAGAAGCGAAGCGCTGCTGCAGTCCAAACCCGAAGCTGGGGTTCGAAAATTCCAGTGCAAGGGACCTCTCTTTCTCACGTTTTTTTCTACAAGATCTAAGGTAAGTGGGCTTGTTTTAAATTGTTGAATTTTCGGTGCATGTATTTTCGATTTTGTAAAAATTCGGTTGAGTACAATTCTTCTTCTACCCTTCTGGTTAAGATTTTCGGCATGAGTTTGTTTGACACTGTGAGGATTCAACATGACATGGGTAGGAATTCCAACCGTGATATGACCCTCATACGGTGGGGATATAACCGATCGGTCTCGCCCCCTTAGAGGAGTAAAAATTGGGGACTGATATCAGTAAACCATAGAAAGTAGAGGAATCTCAGTGTCTGGAAAATGTTATGCATGTAATGTGAATGTTATACAAGTTATGTTTTTTCGAAATACTATGCATATTGTTATTTTTTACTCGAACGGCTCCCGCTTGCTGAGTATTTCTCAAAATACTCACCCCTTACTCTACCCTCTCAGATAAATCCGAAGAACAGGTCGAAGAGGAGGAATCTGAACATTTCTGGGGCTGGTGATTTGCTTAAAATTTCGAGGATTGTAGTATTTGGATTTTGAATTTTCGTAAATTTAATTGTAAGACGCTTCCGCATTTTATTCTTTTCAGTTGTAAAGACATTGGTAGTTTTTGAGATTTATGAAATAAACTTGTTTCGATTTATACTGTACTACGAGGCTGGTTGTTTTCGATTGTGTGATTGATAAACAACGCCGACGTCGACTAACCCCGGTCGCGGGGCGTGACATTTCCGAAAATAATTGATATAATTCCTTAGATTTAAATTATTTCTTTAAATTTTTTTTTCCTTGTTAAGTTGATTTCATATACTATCTTGTGAGATTTTACCTTTCTAGATAATGAGATAATTATACAAATATATTCTAGATATGATATTTATAATGATAATATGATATCAGTGTTTAAATAGAGTTTATTCCTAATTAAACTCTTACATTCTTTATGAAATAGGTTTCCTTGTGGAGATAAAAGTTTACATCTATAAATAAGAAATCAATGACATCATTGATGCTCTCTCTTCTCGGCTTCTTCATTGAGATCAATCATACACATATTTTTGCACGTCGTGAAATTTCAGAGAAATATATTATCAATGTTGTTGCTGCTTTGAAGATAGTCGTCACACGTGTTGTCTTGAATGTTGGGGACATCTGCAGACAACATCGTAACGAAGTTGGCTGAAGATTATTTTCGTCGCTCCCCTTTTTGACATCACGTTTTTGCTTTCGTGATTAAGTTTTTATTCTGGTTATTTGTTTTCGAAAGCGTTTATTTTCTCAATGTGTTGAGGAAATTGATTTTTGTGAAAATCACTAGTGACAGGTTTTTGTAAACGATTGGTTTTTCTAGTGATTAATTTTTGTCCTGAGGCACACTTGTGCAAATTTAATCTTGTTCACGTATTTATTTAAAGTGAATTTGTATTACAAAATATAATATTCCGCTGCATGTTGTCTAAAATGTTGTAACATTTGACACAACACTTAATTCTGATAAAACATAAATTTACAATTTACACTACTGTTGATATATTTACTCACATCTGTCGAACAGTGTTTCTTACAATAAGGTATTTTAGTTTTTAAAATTTTTAATAATCCAATATCTAATGTTTTTTAGGAACAATAAGGTATCATATTCTTTGTGGGGAGACTTTGTCAATGCCATAGGTGAAGAGACTGTAGTTATAGGTCACCAACATGATAGTAAATTGAAATTTGAATCAAATGGTGGAATTTTGTAATAGGTAATTTCGATTATTCCATTTCTTATTAATTTTATATATTAAACTAAATATTAATGCAATTCTAAGGGTTACTACCGATTGCAAGACCCTATGTTTAATCAGCACTATTTCAACGCCATCTGCTCAAACCGTATGCAAAGGGACTTTTTTAGGAAAATTAGCAAGTTTCTGAAAATGACGAGATGTATTTATGCAAGGATTGTAGGTGTAGAGTTTTACGAAAATTGATCATATTTATCATGTAAAAGTGTTACAAAAAAAGTCAATTTGGTTTGGGATAGATTTTATTGTGAAAAATGTGATAATTTTGATGTGACTAGAAATTCGAGGCTTGTTTAACAAACATATGATAAACTTTTGCAATATGTTATTTTAATGTTGTATATTAAGATTTATTTAAAAATTTATGATTTCATAGGTTTAAGTTTAAATTTTTTTTATAATTCATTTGTTTTATTTTATATCTTAATTATTTATTTAAATTCTCATATTTACTATTTTTAGTTGTTAATTATATAAAATAACATTATGTACATCACAAAGATATAAAAAATCAGAGTTGTTTGCTTACTTAGTAAAATTTCATCAAAACGAAATTGCTATATAAGAAAATAATTATACAATACCCTTCAGAGATAAAAGATTTTAAATTTAAGTCTTCTATTTCTGATATAGAAAAATTATTAGAAGAAAAAATTTAAAATATTAATTTAAATACTCTTAATGAAGAGATTGAAAATATTAATAATAATTTTGATGAAAAAATAAATAAAATCAAATGGAAAATAAATAAAATCAAATGGACAGATAAACCTACTCAAACCAAATATTATTATGATAGACCTACTACTATGGATGTTCTTTTTGAAGAATAAGAATATATTTTCTCTAATAGTTATAATGGAAAAAATATTTATGAGTGGAATATTGATGATTTTAGTGATAAACAAATTTATAATACTGCTCACAGAATGCTAATGTACAGCACTGTGTGTAAAACTTCAGGTAAGACTGATAAAAATATTGCTAAAATGATTATAGTAGGGTTTATTGGCCAACTTAAAGGTTGGTGTGATAATTATTTAAATCAATCTCATAAAGATGAAATTTTAATTCAATAAAAATTGAAAATCAAATTCAAATAGAAAATTCAGTTTATTCTGTTATTATGACAATGATTGAACATTTTACTGGTTGATTCACAAATAATAGTGAAAAAATTCATACTTTATTAAGTAATTTAAAATGTAAAACACTTACTAATTTTAGATGATATAAAGATACATTTTTATCCGTATCTATGAAATACCAGACTGTAATAATAGTTTATGGAAAGCCAAATTTATAGATGTTTTACCTTTTCTATTTGCTGAAAAAATTAGAAAAGTTTTAAGAAAAGATGATATTTATATTCCATATAAAAATTATACTTATGGAAAGTTAATAAGTACTTGTATTCAAGAGGGTTTAGCCCTTTGGGGAGGGGAGATTTCTTGAAAAACTTTGAAGAATTCGGAGTGGCTGCTGAAGAACAATTGAAGAGCTGTTGTTTTCACGTGAATGTGGCTGCTGGAGAATGGGGTGGGCTGCCAAAGGGTGTTAGGTAGGTTTAGGGTTTGATTAGATGGATTTTAGGTTAATAAAACATGTACTAATAGGTCCTAATTAAAAATTAAAAGGGTTTTGAGCCCATTAAGCATTAAATCAAAACTCATCAAGTCCAATAACACTTCTGAAAAATATTTCATTTAAGTATATTTTTGAATATATAGCCCGAGCCCTTAAAAAGTCCCATGGATCGATAAAATTTGCATACCGACGAGTAAAAATATCCAACAAGGTCTATTTTAAAAAATCACACTTAATTACACCATATATTACATAATTAAAATAATTATTTAATAAAAACATTTTTCCTGATTATCTCTGGTCTCCGTTACTCGTTCGAGCGCGAAATGCAACTTAAAACACTAATGCCTGAAACTTTAAAATACCCATGAATTAAAACACCTATGCGTGTTAAAATCATGCATTTAATGAATTAAAACAATTTAAAGAAATGCATAAGGAATTTGATAACTTGGATGCATGTGGTTTACGTGAACCTTTAAATTTTCAGGACGTTACGGATCATATTTTTAAGGAGGAGTTTTTAATTTAGTTTTTGAGGAAAAGTTTTCTTCCTTGAATTAAAAGGTGTTTTAAATTCATTTTAAACTCGTTTTTAAAATCAGTTCTTGAGGGGAGCTTTCTTATCCCTCGAACTGAAATTTTTTTAATGGTTTTAAATGTTTTTTATTCTCACGAGAATTAGATAAAATTAAAATTTTAAAATGTTAAATCGTTTTAATTGCTCAATTTTTGTGATCATAAAAAATAGAGAGATTGTTGGAACATTTCATGTTCGCAATTTTGATTTTGATGTTAACAAAACTTGTTATTTTGTTTATAATGATTTTACCTAAGTGCGCAGAAACTGGAACGTTATCGAGCCAAAACTGAAGCTATCGAGACGCAAATGAAAGCGCCAACTGATCGTCCAAACTGAATCAGTTCATCTGATTGTCCAGCTGATAGGCAGTTCAACAGAAGACCTTCAGAATCCCGGCCAGCTGAAGATCTCAACTGATGAAGAGTCCAGCTCGACCAGTTCAACTGAAGCAGTGAAAACAATTCAACTGACGAGCCAACTGATTTCACCAAACTAGTTCAAGATCAGTTCAACTGGCCAGTTCAGAACATCAGTTAGGAATCAATCAGTTTGCAGAACACGACAAGCTTATCTAAATGAAATTCTTCTGTGCACGACGGTATAAAAGAAATTGTACGATCAAAGTACAATAGTGAACGATGCAGCAGAGCATAAAGCTAAGAAAAATTCAAACTGCAACGAACATATTTGATGAGTCTTGGTGTACGTCCACATTGCCTCTATAAATATAAGATTAAGACCATCAACAAAAAAAGAGTGTGTGGAAAACACACAAGTGTGTGAATATAGAAAAGAAGAGAAGGGCATACCAAATGCTTACTCTAGAAGCAACATTATCAGTGTGTGAGAACACTTTCGTGTTGTATTTATAGTTCATTTTACACACACGCACACGCACAATCACTCACACATACAGAGAGTTGAGCTTATTGAATACCTGAGTGAGTCTTGCACAAAGACGTTAAACTTGTGTATGTAGTCTTTGACACATAGAAATTAAGTAAGTGTTGGCTAGAAGGTGCTGTCTTCAGTCTAGACTAGAAGTTCAATTAGGTAGTAGGGTAAGTTAAGATGATCAGTGGGATTGTACAAATCTTTGTATAAATCAAATTCTTCTAATGGAACCTACCTGAGGTGGTAGAAGGAGTGACGTAGGAGCAGTTGAAGCCTCCGAACATCCATAAACATATCTTGTGTATTTAACTACTTAAATTTTGTTTTAAAATTGATTTGATCAGTTCGAGCTGTTATCAGTTCAGTTCTCACCATAACTGAACTGATATATGCAAGAACTGATCCCCCATATTACAGTTATTCAGTTTAAACAAGTTAAAAGCTTTAAACTGATTAGCTTTCTTAACGAAGGATTACTTCGAGTATTTTCCACTTAGTTTATAACCAAATTCGATCTAATTCATCGGTGTTTACATTCTTAGAACACGAGCTATTACATCTTATTGAGAATATTGTGTTTGAAGCACCATTCATAGGTGCCCGAACCGGTCCATCACACGGTTTTACTAAAATATGTGTTCTATTCTTTTTTTTTTTGCATGATTATTGCATTTTATGTGGCTTGGTTCATGATTTATTTAAAATTTCATGCATTAGGGCTTTAAGTTGTATTTCGCGCTCGAACGAATAACGGAGACCGAAGATAATCAGGAAAATGTTTTATTAAATAATTTTTTAATTATTTAATATATGGTGTAATAAAGTGTGGTTTTTGAAAATAAGCCTTAGTTGGGTATTTTTACTAATCGGGTCATATTTTTAACCGATACGCAAATTTTAGTGAGTCGGAGGACTTTTTAAGGGTTCAGACAATATTTTCAAATACGTACCTAAACAAAATATGTTTCAGGAGTGTTATAGGGCTTGACGGTTTTATTTTATTTCTTAATGAGCCTAAAACCCTTTTTAACTCCTTTAAATATTATTAAGGGCCCATTAGTGTAATATATTATTGACTTGAACTCGAAAAATAAACCCTAACCCTACTCCCAAGCTCTCAGCCACCCTTGCTGCAGCACCATTTCGAAATTTCCATCAACAGCCACCTCTATTTTCTCTTAATGTTTGCATGAAAACTCCTTCCCCGTCCCTCTGGTGCTCGTCCTACGCGTAGATATCAAAGGTTTTGAGCGTTTATTCGCAAAGGCACGCCCTTAAACGTTTTTTCTCATCATTCACGCTAATATATGTTGGTTTGTGTGTTTATGCAGGAGAAATTTTTTGATTTATGTTGTGGTATTGTTTTTGCATAGTTTGACATGAAATATGCCTACACCCTTTCACCTGACTCGTGTTTTTCTTGATTATGATGCAAGGGGCTTCTACGGCTGTGGGTTAAATGGACTGTACACGTTGTGAGATAGGGTGTCATGGTGTTGGAATCGTGAACTGGTCGAGCTTAGGAGGAAACCGATTGGAGCTAAGGTTGTATTACGATGTTGGAACTAGGTCGGCTTCCAGAAGGGGGCCAGTTGTAGGGGAGTCACACCGAGCAACGGTGCAGACCCTAAATGGTCTGAGACGTGGCCTGGAAGGGCTCAACAAAGGCTGGTCACGTTCTAGTAGTCGAATGTAGCGCAAAGAGGCAATTGGGTCAAGGGTTGGCTTTTTTTACAGGAAGTGTGGTTAGCGTTGGTCCATTAGGGTGTCCTAGGCTTGATCTTGGTCCTAGGTAGCAGTGGCTCAATGCTGGTTCGGGTTGGTTAGGTCTAGGATCTTATTGTCACAACCTTACTCTATACTTGACATGATTATCATAATCAAAATAGGGTTTGAATGATATATTTATATTATGAAATAATTCAAACAAGGGGCCTCAATTTGAAGGTTATAAAATTTTTGGCATGATATCCCTATATTTTGTATACACCAACAACTCAAGCAATAGCAACAATACGTACATATAATCGTATTCTTACACACAAACATACTCTGTATCAATATACACATAGACATAAATATTGTAAAAACTTGTTTCAAAGTCTGACATTGAATTCACTATAATACATATGCGGAAGCTATACAATAAGACGTCCAGGTTCTTGTCAAGGTAAGGCACATCACAAGCATCCATTGGCGAACTGGCATCCTATGCATCTTCACTACCTGATCCTGTAATACATGAGCTACGTGAGTTTATAAAACTCAATAAGTTGGCACTTGTACGTATCAATATGCGTCGAAGGAACATACATATCAAGTCGTGAACAACAATGAATCTTCAAACCATGTCATATCATAGCATATATTCATGTTCATTTTTGTACTTGAGGACCTGTACTACCGTGCTTGCTTTATTATATAGCTACTACTGTGTTGGACGTCAGGGAGCAACCTTTGGACAACCCCACGCCCCATGAACATATATTGGCCAATAGGTTTGGTGGACTTAAAACCACCCATGATGTCAACAAGCTCTATATCATGTAAAAATCAGTCGTTTTCCTTTCATGTTCATGTTCATGTTCATAACATAGCACCCATCATCAATATTCATGAGTTTCTTACATATTTAATACATAACAATGGAATATGATGCTATTTTTCATCAATAAGATACTAACAATGTACATATAGCAATAATCAATGAGAAGTATTTGAAATCATAATATTACTAATGTACTACTTCAAGAACATGCCAACTTACAGTCCAAGCGTACGAATACTTTTTTGAGACGATGTTTCTCGCTCCTATGCTGTCAAACATATCAATAACTCAATTACTATGTGTATTCTAGGTGAAGTTTGCTCCTCTACATTTATAATAACCAAAAAAGATGAAAACTTACACCCTTATGAAGTTCTTGTGATGGAGAACTAAGTTCTTATTTCAAAATGATGAAGGAAAGAAAGAACAAGGTCACTTGGAGGAAGAATTCTTGGTGTCTTTCGAGTTTTTGCTGTGAAGTGAGGTTGAGGAATGGTAAAGATGCTTTAAGAAGTCGAAACTTACCTTTTCATATGCAAGGCGGCGCTCGGGCGGTCATTTTCTACCGCTCGAGCATGGAACATTCTGTCCAAATACCGAATTTTTCATGCACCGACGCTCGGGCGGTCATTTTCTACCGTTCGGGCGCCACCTGTTCTGCTTCTGCGCACTGCTTCATCAAAGATCGCTCGAGAAACGTATTTTCCATTCATAATTGGAAAAAGTGTAAGCATGAAAGTTGTAGCCCTATGTCTTGGCTTGAATCTACAATTGGTTTCATGTCATTTGGAGGTCTGAGTAAAAAGTTATGTTTATTCTCCTAACATGTGTCAGTGGAGGAATGACGATACACACGACACACTTCGGGGCACTTTTGGCTTGTCTTCCACAATGATTTGGACAAAACCCAAAACATGAAAGTTGTAGCATTTTATCTTAGCTTTCTAATAGTGATGGTCTCATACAATTTGGATCAATATTCAAATCATTAAGCTAAAACCCGTAAAAACTGCCATATTTTCACTCATTTCCTACCAACTTCATTACACTATTTCTACCTACACATCTTACTATCACTATTAAGAAATATATTCATTCTCAATACACCATGAACAATATAAAAATCATGTTCAATCTCAATATTGATACCTCAATCATCACGTGAAATCTAATGAGCTAATTAACTACATAATAAACGACATAAACGCATTATTATCATTTGTACGAGTGACCGGGCATTACAATTCTCCCCTCCTTCAAAGAATTTCGTCCTCGAAATTTTACATACCATATAGTTCAGGATATCTCTGTTAAATCTCGTCTTCTCGCTCCGAAGTTTCTTCTTCAAGTGCATGATTTCGCTATAACAGTTTTACCAAGGGTATTTCCTTGCCTCATAACACTTTTGATTTCCTATCGAAGATTTGGACTGGTCGTTCTTCATACGAGAGATTCGATGTAAGCTCCAATGGTTCGTAATGAAGAACGTGAGAAGGATTGGCCAAATATTTCCGTAGCAAGGAAACATGAAAAAACATTATGAACATTTGACAAGTTCGGTGGTAAAGCAACTCGGTACGCCTTATCTCCTATTCTTTCCAAGATTTCAAATGGACCGATATATCTTGGACTCAATTTTCCCTTCTTACCAAAACGTAAAATACCCTTCAATGGTGATATCTTTACAAATACATGGTCACAAACCTGAAATTCCAATCGACGACGTCGCACATCAGCATAGCTTTTTTGTCGGCTCTGGGCAGTATGCATTCTTTCTCTTATCTTGGTTACTAATTCGGCTGTCTGTTGTACCAATTCAGGGCCTAATAATTTTCTTTCTCCTACTTCATCCCAATGTACCGGAAAACGACATTTTCTACCATATAATGCAGTATATGGTGTCATTCCAATATTTGACTGATAGCTATTGTTATATGTAAACTCAGCCAATGCTAGTTTACTGTCCCAACTACCTAGGAAGTCAATAGTACAGGCCCTCAATATATCTTCTAATATCTGATTCACTCGTCCTGATTGTCCATCAGTTTGAGGGTGGAATGCTGTAATAAATGCCAATCGAGTTCCCATAGCATGATGTAAACTCTTCCAAAATACAGACGTAAATTTGGGATCACTATCAGATACAATGGACACTGGGATGCCATGAAGTCTCACTATCTCTTTGATGTACTCTTCAGCATATTGATTCATCGTGTATGTGGTCTTCACCGGAAAAAAGTGAGCTGATTTCGTAATTCGATCCACAATAACCCATATAGCATTGAATCCTCTTTGTGTTCTTCGCAAACCAAGGATGAAATCCATTGTGACATGTTCCCATTTCCACTCAGGAATGGGTAGTGGTTTCAGAAGTCCTGCTGGTCTTTGACGTTCAGTCTTGACCTGTTGACAAGTTAGACATTGTGCAATAAATTGAGCAATGTCCTTTTTCATACCTGGCCACCAAAATAATGGTTTCAAATCCTTGTACATTTTTGTGCCTCCTGGGTGGATCGAATAGTGAGTAGCATGAGCATCAATAAGAATGTCAATTCTGATCGTTCTTTGCTTTGGCACACACAATCTCCCTCGATATGTCCATATTCCTTCCCCATTCAATTCAAAGTTCAAATTTCCTTTTTCTTCATCTCGCTGCCTCAGTTGTTCTAATTCATTATCTGTACTTTGTTCGGCCTTAATTTTGTCTGCAAGTGTTGGTCGAACCATGATAGATGATAATTGGATTGCAGTGCCCTTTGGCATAACATCAATCTTCAAATTCTGTAAATCCCATAAAATTTGTTCTTGTACTTGCATTGCAGCAATAGAACTGGACTTTCGACTTAATGCATCTGCAACAACATTGGCTTTACCTGGATGATAGTTAATAACACAATCATAATCTTTCACTAATTCCAACCAACGTCGTTGACGCATATTCAATTTTTTTGTGTGAATAAATATTTCAAACTCTTGTGGTCCGTATATATTTCACACCATTCACCATACAGATAATGGCGCCATATTTTCAATGCAAATACCACTGCTGCCAGTTCTAAATCATGTGTGGGATAATTCTTTTCATATTCCTTCAATTGTCTTGAGGCATAAGCGATCACCTTCCCGTGCTGCATTAAAACTGCTCCTAAACCTTGTTTCGAAGCATCACTGTATATCACAAAATCTCCTGGTCCTTCTGGTATAGCAAGGACTGGTGCTGATGTCAATTTTGCCTTTAACTCTTGGAAACTGTGATCACATGCTTTGTTCCATACAAATTTCACATTCTTTCGTGTTAAAGCAGTCAAAGGCAATGCTATCTTAGAAAATCCTGCTATAAACCGCCGGTAATAACCAGCTAACCCAAAAAAACTACGTACCTCGGTAACAGTGGTAGGTCGTAGCCAGTTATTAACAGCTTCAATATTGCTTGGATTCACTGATATGCCTTCTTTTGAGATAATATGGCCTAAGAATGCTACTTGTTCAAGCCAAAATTCGCATTTCTTCCATTTGGCATATAAATGTTTATCCTTCAAAGTCTGCAAAACTAATTTCAGATGTTCTCGATGCTCCTCTACAGTTCGTCAGTAGATGAGAATATCATCTATAAACACAATCACAAACTTGTCTAGAAATGACTTGAAAATTCTGTTCATTAAATCCATAAAAGCTGCTGATTCATTTGTTAGTCCAAATGACACTACAAGAAATTCATAATTCCCATACCTGGTTCGGAAGGCAGTCTTTGAGATATCATCTGATTTCACTTTTAGTTGATGATAGCCTGATCGTAAATCAATCTTCGAAAAGATGACAGCTCCTTGTAATTGATCAAACAAATAATCAATTCTGGGGAGTGGATATTTATTTTTGATTGTCACCTTGTTCAACTCCCTATAATCAATACACAGACGAAGGGTACCTTCTTTCTTCTTCACAAATAAAACTGGTGCACCCCACGGTGAAAAGCTCGGTCTAATAAACCCTTTATCAAGTAACTCATGTAACTGTACCCTTCAATTCTTTCATTTCTGTAGGAGCTAATCGATAAGGAGCTTTCGAGATCGGATGAGTTACCTTAACATCAATCACAAATTCGATCTCTCTATCTGGGGGTAAGCCTGTTACATCATCAAGAAATACCTCTGGAAATTCACAAACAACATTTGTATCTTTTAATTCACGAACATGTGGATCAATAGTTAACACAGATGCTAAATATCCTTGACATCCCTTCTGTAGTAATTTACAAGCCTTGATACAAGAGATTATCCGAAGATGTAAGGATATACCTGCACTTGCTACTGTGAATGGTTCAGCTCCTACTAGTGCAAACTTGATCATTTTTATGCCACAATCAATAGTAACTCTGCACTTTGAGAGCCAATCCATTCCCAATATCACATCAAAATCGGTCATTTTCAAAACTATCAATTCAGCATACA